>NW_024113485.1:0-9449 GCF_003073215.2 Triticum urartu
GTGCGAGCTTGATGTCAGCTTGAAGGCCATCACGGAACTTCTCCTGTCTGCGTGCATCAGTTGCGATGTCTTCTTCAGCATAGCGGGACAAGTCAAGAAACTCCCGCTGGTAAGCTTCCACAGTTTTATTGCCTTGGGTGAGGTTGCGGAACTCACGCTTCTTCCGGTCCATAACTCCCTGAGGAATGAAGCGAGCACGGAAGGCAGCTTGGAAGTCTGGCCAGGTGATGATTGTTCCAGCTGGCAGAGTACGCCTGTGGCTATCCCACCATTGAGCTGCGGGTCCTTTCAGGAAGAAGGAAGCAAAGGTGACATAGCTGGCAGGGGCTACATCAGCAGACTCCATCTCATAGGTGATGTCACGGAGCCAGTCATCAGCATCCAGAGGCTGAGTTGAGCTGCGGTACACAGTTGGGTTCAGGCGCATGAAATCCTGCAGGGTCACTTGGGTTGGCTGCTGGTTCATATTGGGGCGAGGAAACTGAGCCATAATATTCTCCATGAACTGACGATTCAGCTCAAACTGTTGCATCATCCCAGCCATGTACTCAGGTGGTGGTGGGGCGTTGCCACCACGACCACGACCACGACCACCTGGTCTAACCATCCTGCTAACATATAACAGGGGTAGTTCAGTATTGAGAAATGTGCAAAGACGAGAATCATTCATGATGAAACATGCACAACGAAAACAGCACGATAGATACTACATAGTAGTCGGCATATCTTACAAAAGAGATCATGCATGGAGTTCGTTACTCAGAGTCTGGTACATAGACTAAGACATCACAGGCGGCACGCAGGCTCGCGGCGAATGCATCTAACACTAACAAGCAAGTCTACATCAGTCCCACGCGGTACTGCGGAGGTAGCTGTAGCCTGAAAGCTGGTAGTGTGGCATCGGGTACACCACATCGGCAACCTGGGGGCCGCGGGTACTCTGGTGCAGAACCTGACGCTCAGGTGGCAGAAGAGGACCAAGTGCGGGAGAGTAGCCTCCCACCTCTGGCCAACCGACACCCTGGGGCATCACGGTCCTAGCTGGGTAGATAGCAGAACGCGACAGCTCCCCAGATCCGACGAAGGGGTGCAACATCGTCAGAGCACGGTAGAGGTGCTGACGAGTGGTGTACAACTCGTGGCGAAGAGCTCGGTTAGCTCGATCCAGCCCATCAGCATGCAGAACCAGGTTCTGATGGTAGAAGGGCTCTCGGGTGACAGTGGAGTAGGCAGCAGTGTAGTAACCCTCCGCACCAACATCGGATGCGATAGCAATGTGCCTGAAGGGGGAGGTATCCAACTCCTGATACTCTCCATGGAGACGTGTCAGAGCAGCATAAGCAGCATCGTGGACCGCCATATCGATAGTCACTCCAACACCATGAGCAGTGTGCAGCACGGTAGTGGAGTCATACTCCCGAGAGTAGAGGTGGACGATGGCACGGTACTGCTCCTGGTTGAAGTCCTGATACTCCTCATAGACGGTGTACTCAGGGTGCCAGCGATAACCCAGATAGGTCATCATCTCAACCAACACAGCAGGTGATCCTGAGGCACCAATGGCCGTCGTGTGGCGCACGACCTGCCTCGTGGGTTCCATCTGAAAACAAAGATGTTTTCACAGGAGTCAAATGACAATGTGGATAATGTTCAAGTACTACTCTAAAGAATAACTAGGGCTTATCCAACTTTGGGGTGAGCGTGGTCACGGGATCCTAGTGTTAGAGTTAGTAAAATCGTTTAACCCGAGTAGAAGAGGGTTCAGAGTCCCAGAGTAAGGATCGAGGAGTAAAAGATCCTAATACCACCCAGATGGCGACGTGGGCCCGTAAGGCACACAGCCACGTTAGTAAAAGTTTTTGCAATGTCTAGACTCGACTTTGGCCAAGGAGTGTGGAAGGGGGGATTCCTACAGGCAGTCGGCTCTGATACCAACTTGTGACGCCCCCGATTCAATCGTACACTAATCATGCACGCAAATGTGTACGATCAAGATTAGGGACTCACGGGAAGATATCACAACACAACTCTACAAATAAAAATAAGTCATACAAGCATCATATTACAAGCCAGGGGCCTCGAGGGCTCGAATACAAGAGCTCGATCATAGACGAGTCAGCGAAAGCAACAATATCTGAGTACAGACATAAGTTAAACAAGTTTGCCTTAAGAAGGCTAGCACAAACTGGGATACAGATCGAAAGAGGCGCAGGCCTCCTGCCTGGGATCCTCCTAAACTACTCCTGGTCGTCGTCAGCGGGCATCACGTAGTAGTAGGCACCTCCGGTGTAGTAGGGGTCGTTGTCGACGGTGGCGTCTGGCTCCTGGGCTCCAACATCTGGTTGCGACAACCAGGTAGAAGGGATAGAGGGAAAGAAGGAGAAAGCAACCGTGAGTACTCATCCAAAGTACTCGCAAGCAAGAAGCTACACTACATATGCATGGGTAAATGTGTAAAGGGCCATATCGGTGGACTGAACTGCAGAAAGCCAGAATAAGAGGGGGATAGCTAATCCTTTCGAAGACTACGCTTCTGGCAGCCTCCGTCTTGCAGCATGTAGAAGGGAGTAGACTGAAGACCTCCAAGTAGCATCGCATAGCATAACCCTAACCGATGATCCTCCCCTCGTCGCCCTGTGAGAGAGCGACCACCGGTTGTATCTGGCACTTGGAAGGGTGTGTTTTATTAAGTATCCGGTTCTAGTTGTCATAAGGTCAAGGTACAACTCCAAGTCGTCCTGTTACCGAAGATCACGGCTATTCGAATAGATTAACTTCCCTGCAGGGGTGCACCACATACCCCAACACGCTTGATCCCATTTGGCCGGACACACTTTCCTGGGTCATGTCCGGCCTCGGAAGATCAACACGTCGCAGCCCCACCTAGGCACAACAGAGAGGTCAGCACGTCGGTCTAAACCTAAGCGCACAGGGGTCTGGGCCCATCGCCCTTAGCACACCTGCACGTTGCGTACGCGGCCGGAAGCAGAACTAGCCCCCTTAATACAAGAGCAGGCTTACGTTCCAATCCGGCGCGCGCCACTCAGTCGCTGACGTCACGAAGGCTTCGGCTGATACCACGACGCCGGGATACCCATAACTACTCCCGCGTAGATGGTTAGTGCGTATAGACCAAATGGCCAAACTCAGATCAAATACCCAGATCTCGTTAAGCGTGTTAAGTATCCGCGAACGTCGACCAGGGCCAGGCCCACCTCTCTCCTAGGTGGTCGGAACCTGCCCTGTCGCTCCGCCTCAAAGATCCACTCGCGGGTGCTCCTCAAGCCGACCCGTCTTTAGTCAACACATGTATCATGTATAAAGTATACAGTATATACCCGTGATCAACTCCCGAGTGATCACGGCCCGATAGTATAGCATGGCAGACGGACAAGGATGTAGGGCCACTGATGATAAACTAGCATCCTATACTAAGCATTAGGATTGCAGGTAAAGGTAACAACAGTAGTAGCAAGGACAGGCTATGCATCAGTATAGGATTAACGGGAAGCAGTAACATGCTACACTACTCTAATGCAAGTAGTATAGAGAAGAGTAGGCGATATCTGGTGATCAAAGGGGGGGCTTGCCTGGTTGCTCTAGCAAGAGAGAAGGGTCGTCAACTCCGTAGTCGTACTGGGTAGCAGCGGCGTCGGTCCCGGTGTCTAGCGAGAGAAGAGGGGGGAGAAACAATAAATATTTAAGCAAGCATATGCATAGTGATGCATGACATGACAAGTAGCGGTGCTAGGGGTGCCCTATCGCGGTATGAGGTGATACCGGTGAAGGGGGGAAACATCCGGGAAAGTATCCCCGGTGTTTCGCGTTTTTGGACAGATGAAACAGAGGGGGAAAGTTGCGCGTTCGCTATGCTAGGGATGCGTGGCGGATAAACGGGCTGCGTATTCAAATTCGCCTCATCGTTCTGAGCAACTTTCATGTTGAAAATATTTTAATCCGAGTTACGGATTAAAAGATATGATTTTCTAAAGATTTTATTAATTTATGAGATTTAATTAATTATTTAATTAATTCGAAAATGATTTAATGACATCAGCATGATGTCATGCTGACATCAGCAGTCAACAGAGTTGACTTGGTCAACCTGACATGTGGGTCCAGGGGGGGACCCACCTGTCATCCTCTAATTAGGTTAATTAGGGTTTAGGTTAATCTAATTACAGTTTAATTAAACTTAACTAGTTAATTAAATTAATTAAACCGGATTAATTAACTTAATTAATTTCGTAATTAATTAATTAATTAATTATTAATTTAATTAAATCATTTTTATATTTATTAATTATATTTATTTTATTTTAATTTTTTTTTTATTCCTTTTTTTTAATAAAACGTTCTGGGGCCGTGGGGCCCCCATGTCATTGGCACTAGTGGCCAGAGTGGTTTCGGTGTTAGCGGGCGCTGGGCACCCGCCCGAACTGGCACAGCGGGCGCCCGTCCGCGGCCAACGGGGAAGGGGGGGCACGGCGAGCCGGGGCGCAGGCTCGCCGGCGGCGGCGACGGCGCACAGGGCGGAGCGGGGGAAACAGGGGCGCCACGGGGCCGGGCGCCGTGTGCAGAGGAGGCGGGGCACAGGCGGGTGAGGCCGGCAGGTAGCGGTGGTGGCCGGCCGCGGGCGTCGGCGACCAAAGCCACGCGCAGCCGGCGTGGAGAGGCGAGGCCAAGGCGAGGGGAGACGAAGCGGGACGCAGGCCACGGCGAGGGAGGACGGCCGGGGCGCGCGAGGCCATGGCGCAGTCGGCACGGAGGGGGGGCGAGCAGGGAGGAGGGGCGCCCGTGCGGGCGGTTGACCAGGCGAGACGCGTCGGGACGGGGCGACGGCGCGCGGCCAGGGCGCGGCGACTGGGTGCGGACGTCGCCGGCGACAGAGGGGAAAGGGAGGAGAGGAGCTCACGGGGAGGGACGCGTAGGGTCTCGGGAGCGAGCTCGGGGGGTTGGGGAGGCCGTCGGGGACGAGCGGGCGACGGGGAGCAGGCCGGCGGGGTAGGAGCTCCGAGCGGCGGCGTCGTTCCACGGCGAGGAGGACGGGGGCAGGCCGGGGCGCGGCGCCGTTATCCTCCCGATCCAATCGGGAGGGAGGGGGAGAGTGGATGCGAGTGGGGGGGTGGCTAGGGTTTCGGGGTCTCACCCGGGGGGGAATAAGGAGAGAGGGGGTGGGTTTGCCAGGCGGCCCGGTGGCCTGCTGGGCCGAAGCCCAGGTGTTTTTTTTTTCTTTTGATTTTCTGTTTTTCTTTCCTTTTGTATTTTCTTTTATTATTTCTTTTATGTTTAAATCATATAATCCATTTAGCCATTTTATAGAAATATGTCTGTTGCACTATAATTACCTTTGTAATATTCGTCAACCACCGAACAATTTTATTTTAATTTTTGAAAACTTTTATTGTTTTCATCAATTTGAATTTTGAATTTGAACGGTTTCGAATTATTGCGAGGATAGCAACAGTAATCGGGATGACGTGCCATGATTAGCGTGGGATTACTGTAGCAAGATTATCCGGGCGTTACAAATCTCCTCCACTACAAGAAATCTCGTCCCGAGATTTTAGGGGGTAGAAGGAAACAGTGCGGGGTATTCATCACGCAGGCGATCCTCGCGTTCCCAGGTGGCTTCGTCTTCAGAGTGATTCGACCACTGGACCTTGAGGAACTTGATCGCCTTCTGGCATGTGCGGCGTTCAGCTTGGTCGAGAATGCGGACCGGATGCTCTTTATAGGAGAGGTCCTGTTGCAATTCGAGCACTTCATGATCCACCGCTCGGATTGGATCCTTGAAGCAACGGCGGAGTTGTGACACGTGGAACACATCGTGAACCTGAGAAAGGTTCGGTGGAAGCTCCAGTTGATATGCCACCTTTCCACGCCTTTCGAGAATAGTGAAGGGACCGATATAGCGAGGAGCTAGCTTGCCCTTGATCCCGAAGCGGTGAGCACCCTTCATTGGTGTAACTCGAAGATAAGCCTTTTCGCCAGGTTGATAGACCATGTCTTGGTGATGACGGTCATACTGACTTTTCTGACGTGACTGAGCAGTCTTGAGATTCTCGCGAATAATGCGAACTTGTTCTTCGGCCTGTTGTATAATATCCGGACCAAAGAGTGGACGTTCCCCAGTTTCTGACCAGTTCAGAGGGGTTCAACACTTTCGTCCATATAGCACTTCGAAGGGGGACATCTTTAGACTAGCTTGATAGCTATTATTATAAGAGAACTCGGCATATGGAAGAGATTCCTCCCATTTCTTGCCGAATGAGATTACACAAGCTCGAAGCATGTCTTCGAGAACTTGGTTGACACGTTCAACCTGTCCTTGCGACTGAGGATGGAACGCAGTACTGAACGACAGATGAGTCCCCATAGCTTCTTGGAAACTCACCCAAAACCTTGAAGTGAATAAGCTGCCACGGTCTGAACTGATAACCAGTGGGATACCGTGAAGTGAAACAATTCTAGCCATGTAGAGAGTAGCAAGCTGACTAGCAGTGATTGTCTCTTTGACCGCCAGGAAATGGGCAACTTTGGAAAGCCGGTCAATGACGACAAGAATAGCATCATTACCTTTCTGCGATTTGGGAAATCCAGTGACGAAGTCCATTTCAACATGGTCCCATTTCCATTCAGGAATAGAGATAGGTTGCAGAGTTCCAGCAGGCCTTTGATGCTCTGCTTTGATTCGGCGACAAACGTCACACTCAGCAACATAACGAGCAATGTCCTGCTTCATATTAGACCACCAGAATCTTTGACGAATATCCTGGTACATCTTTGTACTACCAGGATGGATGGACAGAGGCGTATCATGGGCTTCTTGCATAACCCTTTTAGTCTTATCCAGGTTTTTCTTCGAACATGGTACCACTAGGCGGCCTTTGAAATACAAGGCGCCATCGTCGGCGATCGTGAAGAATGAGGGCTTTCCTCTTTTGAGGTCGCGCTTAATCTTGAGGACTTCATCGTCACATTTCTGTATCCATTTGATGGTGTCCACAAGATCTGGTTTCGCAACCAGGGTATTGAGAGAACCCTTGGAAACAACATGGAGGTTCCGTTTGGGAAAACCTTCGGGAGGGGGAGCGAGTGATCCCGGAGGAACAATATGGAGGTTCAGCCCTCTAAATTCTTCGACAAGCGAGGGCTGAACTTTGTGGACCTGGAGATGGTTGCAGTAAGACTTGCGGCTCAAGGCGTCAGCCATTACATTAGCCTTGCCGGGTGTATAGGATATACCCACGTCAAAGTCTGCAACAGTCTCCATCCATCTTTGCTGGCGTAGGTTCAAATCTGGCTGAGTAAACAGATACTTCAGACTTTGATGGTCGGTGAAGATCTCGCAACGATTACCGAGAAGGTAATGTCGCCACTGCTTCAGTGCATGAATGACAGCAGCAAGCTCGAGGTCGTGAACTGGGTAGTTTTCTTCGTGAGGGCGCAGTTGACGAGAGGCATAAGCAATCACTCTACGCTCCTGCATTAGGACACAGCCTAATCCTTGACGGGAAGCGTCGCAGTAAATGACGAAGTCCTTCTTAGTATCAGGTGGAGCAAGTACGGGGGCAGAAGTCAACTTGTCTTTGAGTGCCTGGAAACTTTCCTGACACTTGTCTGTCCAGTCAAACTTGACACCCTTATGCAACAGATTAGTCAGGGGCCTGGCAATCTTGGAGAAGTTCTCGACGAATCGACGGCAATAGCTGGCGAGACCGAGGAAACTTCGGACTTGCTTCACATTCTTCGGAGGAGTCCAATCGAGAATAGCCTGAACTCGTTCAGGGTTGACGGCAATACCATTCTTGGAGATGACATGCCCAAGATAGGTTACTTCGGGGAGCCAGAATTCACACTTGGAATACTTAGCATACAGTTGATGCTCTCAAAGTTTTTCCAGCACAAGACAAAGATGTTCAGCATGTTCCTCCTTGTTCTTGGAAAATACAAGGATATCGTCCAAATAAACCACGACGAACTTGTCGAGGTAATCCATGAATATATAATTCATCAGACGAGAGAAGGTGGCTGGAGCATTCGTTAAACCGAATGAAATGACGGTGTACTCGTATGATCCATACTGAGTCACGAAGGCAGTTTTTGGGATGTCCTCTTCACGAACACGGATCTGGTGGTAACCCAACCTCAAGTCGAGTTTGGAGAACACTGATGAGCCAGCCAGTTGATCATAAAGATCATTGATCCGAGGAAGAGGATATTTATTCTGAATGGTAGCTTGGTTTATAGGACGGTAGTCTTGGACTAATCGGTTTGTCCCATCCTTTTTCTTAACAAAGAGAGAAGGTGCTCCCCAAGGAGAGCAACTAGGACGAATGAAACCTTTGACAAGAGATTTGTCGATTTCCTCCTTAAGCTCAATGAGTTCATGTGGCGGCATCTTATAGGGTCGTTTGGCTATAGGGGTGGTGCCGGGTTTCAAGTCGATGATGAATTCGACAGCTCTAGCAGGGGGAATCCCTGGAAGTTCTTCTGGGAAGACATCTTGGAATTCACGAACGACGGGAATGTTTTCAATGCCCTCGAGTGGTGCAGCGTTCAACGCATTCAAGGCATAAAGACGTGCCTCGGCGTTCTGAACTAGATGAGCTTGGTAAGCTATTATTTCGTCAGAAGGGTGTAGCAGATGGACGACCTTAGTGGCGCAAACTATAGAAGCCGTATGCGCTTTCAACCAATCCATTCCCAGAATGAGGTCGATGTTAGACGACTTCAGGATAATGGGAGAGGCATAGAATTCCAGCCCTTCGATTTCCACGGGGACATCGATGCCAACCAGTGAGGTTTGACATTGTCCCACGGGGGTTTTTACCAATACCGAAGCGTTCATCTCCTCACATTTAACGTCATGCTTGTATGCAAAATCTTCTGACATGAATGAATGCGATGCCCCTGAATCGAATAAAACAGATGCAGGTACTGAGTTTACGAGGAGTGTACCCATCACGGTAGCAGGCTGGTCTAGAACTTCATTGAGATCAACATGGTTGGCATGAACACGGCCATAAGACTTGGCACTGTTGTTGCGAGGCTGGTTGCTTCCACGGCCAGTTGCTGGGAGGGCCAGTTGATTCTGGTTTTGATTGCAATCCCTAGCACGGTGACCTGGCTGACCACACTTGTAGCAGAGGCCATTATTGGGAGTGGGAACAGGAGCTTGTGGTGGTGGAGCTGGAAGTCTTGTCTGCCTAGTTGGAGGAGCAGGCAGACGAGGTGCAGCATAGGACTGCCTTGGGGCAGGTGCATCCGGCTGGTACATGCTGTTGGGGATCCATATCTTGCGCTTCTGCGAGGACGGGCCCGAAGATGAGCCCGTGTCACGGCTGCGCTTGTGAGAGCTCTGGTATTCCTGCAGACCAGTTTCGACGTTGATGGCTTTGTTCACCAGAGTGGCGAAATCAGCAAAGTCGTGCACTAGAAGTGCG
>NW_024113486.1:0-9262 GCF_003073215.2 Triticum urartu
GTGCTCTCAGCGCGGCGTGGTCAACGTGGTCAACGACCGACTTCCATCGGAAGAGTACTGTACGTGGAGAGGCTGACAGCTGGGTCCACGGCAGCCGCAAGGAAGTGCCTCCTTATTACGCGGAAAATAATTATTCCTCCACCTGACAGCGGGGACCCACCGGACGGGCCACCAGTATTTTGCGAAAAAAATTGTTTCCCCCTGACTGCTGGGACCCACCAGACGGGCCACCATATTTCGTGAAAAAAACGTTCCCCCCGCTGTCAGCTCGGACCCACCGGAAGTGCCTCCTTATTACGCACAAAAAATGAATACTCCCCCGGCTAGCTGGGACCCACCTTGCTGGGAGGCTGACTTGTGGGCCTACTAAGTTGACGGGGACGAAGGGCTTTGTCAACTTAGTCAATATGAACGATTCTAGCTCCAGTGACCGTACGATGTCCATCCAACGGCCTAGTGCTTCTTCAACCTCTGGTCTTCTTGCTCCAGCCGCCCAAAGCAGCGCCGGTCGTGCCGCATGCTCCTGCCTCCCGTGGCCGGCTGTGCTGCCAGAGGCCTCACGCCCCCTACTATTCCCACCGCTGGCCAGGCCCTGCGGCGACGGCAGCCTCACACCGCAGCCGAACCAGTGAACCCTCGTAGTCCTCTCCGCGCGGGCTTCCACTGCCTGTCGTCCCCTTCCTAGGCCTCGCCGTCGTCCACCGCCGTGGTGCTCTCCGCGCGGCGTGGTCAACGTGGTCAAGGAACGACTTCCATCGGAAGAGTACTGTACGTGGAGAGGCTGACAGCTGGGTCCACGGCCACAGCCCAGTTTTTTTGTGATTTGCCAAGTAAGTCGCTTTGTCAGGCCTGTTGGGCTGCAAATCTTTCAAGACGAGGAGAGCTTTCATTCGGCTGGCCGAGAAAATGGCCCATCAGTAATGAGAAATGGGTTGTACATTTTTAAAACACATCAAACCGGCAATTAGTTTCAAATATCTTTTTTTCATTTCAGAGATTTTAAATTACATTAATTTTTATGCGTGGAGAATTTGTTGGATTTTATATTGATATACATTTATTTTTAAAATCAGTTTGATGTGAGTCGAAATTTCGGGATTAAAAACAGTTCGGACTACACCAAAATATTGAAAATTTCATATAATTTTTGAACCGTTGCCACAATATGGGTTGTAATGCTAACAAAAATAATATGGGCTCCAAAAAAACCTTAAGAATTAGCAAATGGGCTGTAAATTATTAGAAATAATGGCAGATGGGCTGTATGCTGTTTTCCACAGATTTGAGGCTTTCCTAAAAAAAGTTGACGCACAAGCACTGACTGTTGGATGTCCATCCAACAGCCGTTGTGCTTCTTCAATCTCTACTCTTCCTGCTCCAGCCGCTCAAACAAGCGCCGGCAGGACTGCCTGCTCCCTCCTCCTCGCGGTCGGTTGTGCTGCCACGCAGGCCTCACCGCCCGACCGTATTCCCATCGCTGGCCTAGCTATCCTTCTACTCACCCACACCTGCTGTTATTCTCTGGCGACGGCAGACGAACCACTAAACCCTCGTACAGTCATACTCCCCTCCGCGTGGGAAACAACTGCTGAGTCTTCCCTGCCTCCGTGTCGTCCCCTTCCTAGGCCTCGCCGTCGTCCACCGCCCTGGTGCTCTCGGCGCGGCGTGGTCAACGTGGTCAAGGAACGACTTCCATCGGACGTGGACTGTACGTGGAGAGGCTGACAGCTGGGTCCACGGCCGCAGCAAGGAAGTGCCTCCTTATTACGCAGAAAATAATGATTCCTCCACCTGACAGCTGGGACCCACCGGACGGGCCACTGTTTCGCTGAAAAAAATGTTCCCCCTGACTGCTGGGACCCACCAGCTACATCTTCGCACGCAAGGAAGTGCGTCCGGGCAAAAAAACGATTCGCCCCCTGACTGCTGGGACCGACCAGCTACATCTTCGCAGGCAAGGAAGTGCCTGACAGTCGGGACCCACCTGGTCGAAGCGTACGTAGCATTGTCATTCTGGTCGCGAACGTGTACGTACATACTGGTCGATGTAGAGGCGCGCACGTGTCGTAGTAGAGGCGCGCACGTGTCGTAGTAGAGGCGCGCACGTAGCATTTACACGTACGTACAACGGCCAGGGTGCAAGAAAGAAAATACGGCCACGTATGTGTACATACGGGCGGGGTCTCGAACGCCTACTCGCGCATACGTACGGCAGGGCTCGTGTACATGGCTGGGTCGGAACGGAGAAACAGCGTCGTCGTGTTCATGGGGAGGCAACGGAATGCGTCGTGTTCATGGGGAGGCAACAGAATGCGTCGTGTTCATGGGGAGGCAACGGAATGCGTGGTTCATCGGGAGGGCTTGGACGGAACAGGCGATGGAAACGAGGCCTGGCGTACCGCAGAACGGAGGAAACGGCCTTGTGTTCGACCGGCCACGTTCGAAACGGGATCCTGTTCATCGGGAGGGGTCTGGCGTACCGCAAAACGGAGGAAACGGACCTCCTACGGTCGAAACGGGGGTCCTGTTGATCGGGAGGGGTGTGGCGTACCGCAAAACGGACGGAAACGGACCTCCTACGGTCGAAACGGGGGTCCTGTTGATCGGGAGGGGTGTGGCGTACCGCAAAACGGAAACAGACTTGTGTTGGAGCGCTACAGTTGAAACGGGGGTCCTGTTCATCGGGAGGGGTGTGGCGTACTGCAAACGGGACTCCACGGGATATTGTTCATCTCCACCGTCCACCTCCTCCAGCCTCCACGGGCTCCTGTTCATCCAGCCTCCACCGCGCGCTACTCCACCGGCTACTGTTCAACCACCCCTCCACCGTCTACTGTTCATCCAGCCCTCCACACCATGGGGTCTGTTCAACCACCCCTCCACGGGAACCCCTCCACCTCTACTGTTCATCCAGCCCTCCACACCACGGGGTCTGTCAACCACCCCTCCACCGTCTACTGTTCAATCCAGCCCTCCACACCACGGGGTCCTATTCATCCACCCCTCCACAGGTGCCCCTCCACCGTCTACTGTTCATCCAGCCCTCCACCACACCACGTGGTCCTGTTCATCCAGAGGCAACGCCACCGCTCACTCTTCATCCAAACCCCCCGCAACGCTCACTCTTCATCCCATCGATCGTCTTTAGTTAGCAGCAGTAGCGAAGGAATCGCTCGATCGGGTTCAGTTAACAGCCATCGATCGATCGCTCGGGTTCAGTAACGCCTAGCCTGCAGTGCAATCGCTCGGGTTCAGTTAGAGCCCAACGCCTCGCTAGGGTTCAGTTAGAGCCAACGCCTCGCACACATGCGTGTACGTGTATGAGAGAAACGTGGCATCGCTCGGCCCCCGACCTCCCACCGTAATCGGGAACTCCCCGAAATCCCCCCCTTGCTTCTACCATGGTTTTTTCCGTCATGGACGACCCAAAGAATGTCATGCAGCTGCGTCTCCAGCCCGCCCAGGACGAAACACCCATTTTCTGTTATGATTTTTTGTCATAGAAGTAGGAGCCCACCACATCTATGATGATACCGGGTTTTGTCACAATTATCGTCATAGAAGTGTCATATGTATGACAGAAAAAAATTTCGTTCGGCCCAAAATGTTACGGATGTGTCTTTTTTTGTAGTGCATACTATTACCAGAGAGGAGGCAGATGAGTACGAGAGGAGAGAGGAGGCGCTCGTCGCCACACTGCAGCTCAGCAGGCGATAGCTGTGCATCACAGTACGACCCCAACACTATTATTATGGATATCCGCCAGGCCAGCCGTGGCCATAGACCAACTTAGGCCAAAAGCCTAAGCTTGGGGGAGTACGTATTTCCCACCGACATTACATTTATGCTCACACACTCATTGCTAGATGTCGGTGCTCATACTTTTTCATTGTATCATCCATGCTAGTTTATTTCCTTTTTATGCTTTCTTCTTGTGTGTTTAATAAACCTTAAGAAAAACAAAAAAAAATTAGTTGTACTTTTAGTTAGTTTAATTTCCATGCTTGTAGTAGTAATTAAAAAGAAAACCCAAAAAGATTTCCTGTTCTTCTTTTGCTTGTTGGGAGCTTTCCCGTGTAAATAGTTTTATTTCTTTTCTTTTCTTTGGGGGTCGATAGGAGAAGACCATGATTAAATTGTTGAAGTGGCTCTTATATGCATTATTGTTGATCTGACAAAAGAGCCCATATTGCCTTGTCTTCTCCTGTTTATTGAATGCTTGCAGATTCCAGCTTAGTCCAATGCACGTGCACTATTATTATTATTCACATCGTTCGGTCGTGCAAGTGAAAGGCAATTATGATGATATATGATGGACTGACTGAGATGAGAAAAGCTGGTATGAACTCGACCTCTTTTGTTTTTGTAAATATGATTAGTTCATCGTTCCTGATTCAGCCTATTATGAATAAACATGTTTGCAATGACAACTAGAGATCATAGTTTCTTGTGCCATGCTTGATTAGCTATGAGTTATAATGGTTTACCTTGCGTGCCAACATGCTATTGAGATGTTATGATGTGGTATGATAGGGTGGTATCCTCCTCTGAATGATTTAAGTGACTTGACTTGGCACATGTTCACGCATGTAGTTGAAACAAAATCAACATAGCCTTCACGATATTTATGTTCATGGTGGATTATATCCTACTCATGCTTGCATTCGGTGTTGATTAATTTTAATGCATGTTCATGACTGTTGTCGCTCTCTAGCTGGTCGCTTCCCAGTCTTTTGCTAGCCTTCACCTGTACTAAGCGGGAATACTGCTTGTGCATCCAAACTCCTTAAACCCCAAAGTTATTCCACATGAGTCCACTATACCTACCTATATACGGTATCTACCTGCGTTCCAAGTAAATTTGTATGTGCCAAACTCTAAACCTTCAAATAAATATCCTGTTTTGTATGCTCGAATAGCTCATGTATCAACTAGGGCTGTCTGTATCTTCCATGTTAGGCGGGTTATTCTCAAGAGGAGTGGACTCCGCTCCTCACTCACGAGATAAATGGCTGGTCACCGGGATGCCCAGTCCCATGCTTTATGCAAACTAAATCAAAATAATTGCAAACAAAACTCCCCCTGGGACTCTTGTTAGTTGGAGGCACTCGTTGTTTCGAGCAAGCCATGGATTGATGCTTGTTGGTGGAAGGGGGAGTATAAACTTTACCATTCTGTTTGGGAACCGCCTATAATGTGTGTAGCATGGAAGATATCGCCATCTCTTGGTTGTTATGTTGACAATGAAAGTATACCGCTCAAAATATTATTCACCTCTATTTCAAAACCGAGCTCTGGCACCTCTACAAATCCCTGCTTCCCTCTGCGAAGGGCCTATCTATTTACTTTTATGCTGAGTCATCATCCTCTTATTAAAAAGCACCAGTTGGAGAGCACCGCTGTCATTTGCATTCATTACTTGTTAGTTTACATTGAGTATGACTTGACTGGATCTCTTTTACCATGAATTACAATGTCTAGTCAGTCCTTGGTCTTTAAAGGTGCTCCTGCATTTATGTTTTGCGGTCTCAGAAAGGGCTAGCGAGATACCATCCTGTTATATCATATTATGATTGCTTTGAGAAAGTGTTGTCATCCGAGTTTTATTATTATGGCTCGCTAGTTGATTATGCTATTGATATGAGTAAACTTGAGACCTATGCGTTATTGCAAATGTGGTTAGTTATAATCTTTGCTGAAAACTTGAATGCTGGCTTTACATATTTACAACAACAAGAGCAAACAGAGTTTGTAAAAGTTTTTCTTTATCACTTTCAGTTTGTCAACTGAATTGCTTGAGGACAAGCAAAGGTTTAAGCTTGGGGGAGTTGATACGTCTCCAACGTATCTACTTTTCCAAACACTTCTGCCCTTGTTTTGGACTCTAACTTGCATGATTTGAATGGAACTAACCGGACTGACGCTGTTTTCAGCAGAATTACCATGGTGCTATTTATGTGCAGGAGCAAACGTTCTCGAAATGTCCTGAAACTTCACGGAGACACTTTTCATAAAATAAGAAAAATACCCCAAAGATGAAGGCCAGGGGGCCCACCGTCTTGCCACGAGGGTGGGGGGCGCGCCCCCTACCTCGTGGGCCCCCTGTTGCTCTCCGACTCCAACTCCACCTCCATATATTGAGTTTCGATGAAAAAAATCAGAGAAGAAATCATCGTTTTACGATACGGAGCCGCCGCCAAGCCCTAAACCTCTCGGGAGGGCTGATCTGGAGTTCCGTTCGGGGCTCCGGAGAGGGGAATCCGTCGCCATCGTCATCATCAACCATCCTCCATCACCAATTTCATGATGCTCACCGCCGTGCGTGAGTAATTCCATCGTAGGCTTGCTGGACGGTGATGGGTTGGATGGGATCTATCATGTAATCGAGTTAGTTTTGTTAGGGTTTGATCCCTAGTATCCACTATGTTCTGAGATTGATGTTGCTATGACTTTGCTATGCTTAATGCTTGTCACTAGGGCCCGAGTGCCATGATTTCAGATCTGAACCTATTATGTTTTCATCAATATATGAGTGTTCTTGATCCTATCTTGCAAGTCTATAGTCACCTATTATGTGTTATGATCCGTTAACCCCGAAGTGACAATAATCGGGATACTTACCGGTGATGACCGTAGTTTGAGGAGTTCATGTATTCACTATGTGTTAATGCTTTGTTCCGGTTCTCTATTAAAAGGAGGCCTTAATATCCCTTAGTTTCCGTAAGGACCCCGCTGCCACGGGAGGGTAGGACAAAAGATGTCATGCAAGTTCTTTTCCATAAGCACGTATGACTATATTCGGAATACATGCCTACATTATATCAATGAACTGGAGCTAGTTCTGTGTCACCCTAGGTTATGACTGTTACATGATGAACCGCATCCGGCATAATTCTCCATCACCGATCCATTGCCTACGAGCTTTCCATATATTGTGCTTTGCTTATTTACTTTTCCGTTGCTATTGCTATCATCACTACAAAATACCAAAAACATTGTACTATGTTACCTTTTGCTACCGTTATCACCACTATCATATTACTTTGCTACTAACACTTTGCTGCAGATATTAAGTTTCCAGGTGTGGTTGTGTAAGTGCATCTAGTGCCGCCCTAGTTGGTTTTGGAGTATTGACGACAAACCTAGTTGAGGGACTAATGTGTTTGTGAGAATTGCAGGATAACACAGGTAGAAGTCCCTCATTGATTCGGTTTTCCTACCAGAGATGACCCCTAAAAATGTATGAAGACATTGAAGTCAAAGGTGGTATATGAAGATATTCACATTGAAGACTATGACAAGAGAAGACACCACATGAAGCCTATGGAGCTCGAGACTTAGATCCTTCGTAGTTCTTTTTCTTCTGTGTTGAGTCATAGGAACCACCGTACTGTTAAGTGGGGTCCAAGAGAACTAGTCAGAATGACTGAAGTGATGCTTAAACAAAACCTGTGTCTTCGAGTGAAGACTATGAGAGAGAATCTTGTCCAGAGTCGGACAAGTTAGCTTTGCCTGTAGCCCAAGTAAAGTTTCCGTGTGAGTTTGAAATCTGACCGTTGGAACACGTGTCAGTTCCTTAGTGACCCAGGGTCATTTCGGACAAATCAGGTCGGGTTGCCTATTGGCTATAAATAGCCCATCCCCTACAATCATAAACGGTTGGCTGCTCAGATTCAGAGTACGGCTTTTGTCGTTTGAGAGCAACCCACCTCGAAGCCTTTGAGAGAGAATTCCTTGCGAGGATAAAGCCCTAACCACCCAGAGCCAAAGAGAATTAGGCATCACTTAAGTCTTCTTGTCTGTGTGATCTGAAGACTTATTACACTTGAGGACTGTGCATCCTCCAGCCGGTTAGGCGTCGCGTTCTGAGCATCCAAGAGACATTGTGGATCGCCGGTGAACGAAGTCTGTGAAGGTTTGGGAGTCTACCTTGAAGACTTACCAGAGTGATTGGGCGAGGTCTGTGTGACCTTAGCTCAAGGGGAATACGGTGAGGACTGGGTGTCCTGAGCTGCGTGTTCAGGACTGGGTGTCCGGGACTGTGTGTCCTCAGGTTTAAATACCTAGCCGCCCTAACCAGACGTACAGTTGTCACAGCAACTGGAACTGGTCCAACACATCATTGTCTTCAACGAGTCACTGGTTTCATCCTTCCCTTCTCTTTACGTACTGTTACTCCTTGTGAAGTCATTGTATGATTGCACTATCTTTTATCTTCACTGAGTGACTGCGTGTTCTGTTTGGCTTCATAATATCTTCCTACCTGATCCTTACTACATTGCTGCTATTAGTCATTGTGCTTTCACTCTATTGAATACTTGACTATGGCTTGCCTAGTGTAGTCTACCTTCCGCTGCAGGGTAATAGGTTTATTTCTATCGTTTGTCTTCATAACTTCCACGTTTTGAAGACTTTCATAAAAATCGCCTATTCACCCCCCCTCTAGTCGATATAACGCACTTTCAATTGGTATCAGAGCAAGGTCTCCCTTGTTCTGTGTGATTCGGTTTAACCACCTGGAGTTTTAGCTATGTCGACTGCAGGGATAATTAAAGTCTCCGCTGCGTGCCCCGTCTTCGATGGAACTGAATATCCCTACTGGAAGAATAAGATGCGCATGCATCTTGAAGCCATTGACGTCGACCTATGGTATGTCGTCAAGAACGGTGTTCCCAAAGGCTGGAGAAGGTGTCACTGCTGCTGATGTCAAGAAGTTTGTTCAACTGGACTTCTACTGCCAAGAACATCATCTGTGGTCATCTGACCAAAGGACAGTATGGCCGTGTGAGTGCTTTGGAAACATCTAAGCTGGTCTGGGACTGGCTCTCCAAGGTCAACGAAGGCGTCTCAACCCAGAGAGATCAGAGAATCAGTGTCCTTCGCAACCTCTTCAACCGCTTCAAGCGAAATGACAATGAGAATGTCCAGCTCACGTTTGATCGACTCACTGACATCACAAATGAGCTTCAAGCCCTCGGCGCTACTGAGATCACCAAGCATGAAGTCGTCAAGACACTACTGAGATCACTTGATAGTTCGTTTGACACCCTAGCCCTGATGATTCAAGAACGACCTGATTTCAAGACACTCGATCCGTCCTGACATACTTGAGAGGCTCAACACACATGAGTTTCAGCTTTCTGAGAAAAGAGATATCTACGGTCCAAACTATGGGCGAACTCGTGCCTTGAAGGCAAAAGTTGTCTCCTCATCTGAAGAAGAATCTGACAGCAGTTCTGATGATCCTGAGATCTCTCTCTGT
>NW_024113487.1:0-48923 GCF_003073215.2 Triticum urartu
TGTCTGGTCACGGGATCATGCATTACGGTACGAGTAAAGTGACTTGCCGGTAACGAGATTGAACGAGGTATTGGGATACCGACGATTGAATCTCGGGCAAGTAACATATCGATTGACAAAGGGAATTGCATACGGGGTTGATTGAATCCTCGACATCGTGGTTCATCCGATGAGACCATCGTGGAGCATGTGGGAGCCATCATGGGTATCTAGATCCCGCTGTTGGTTATTGACCGGAGAGTCGTCTCGGTCATGTCTGCTTGTCTCCCGAACCCGTAGGGTCTACACACTTAAGGTTCGGTGACGCTAGGGTTGTGAAGATATGTATATGCAGAAACCCGAATTTTGTTCGGAGTCCCGGATGAGATCCCGGATGTCACGAGGAGTTCCGGAATGGTCCGGAGGTAAAGAATTATATATAGGAAATGCTGTTTCGGCCATCGGGACAAGTTTCGGGGTTATCGGTATTGTACCGGGACCACCGGAGGGGTCCCGGGGGGCCACATGGGCTGTAGGGGGTGCGCCTTGGCCTACATGGGCCAAGGGCACCAGCCCCACTAGGCCCATGCGCCTAGGGTTTCCATGGGGGAGGAGTCCAAGTGGTGGAAGGCACCTCTAGGTGCCTTGGGGGGGAGGGAATCCTCCCCTTGGCAGCCGCACCTAGGAGATTAGATCTCCTAGGCTGCACACCAACCCCCCTTGGCCCTCCTATATATAGTGGGGGAGAGGAGGGACTTACCACACCAGCCCCTGGCGCCTCCCTCTCTCCCCGTTACGTCTCTCTTCCTCGTAGTATAGGCGAAGCCCTGCTACTGTGACGCCCTGCATCCACCACCACGCCGTCGTGCTGCTGGATCTTCGTCAACCTCTCCTTCCCCCTTGCTGGATCAAGAAGGAGGAGACGTCTCCCGTCCCGTACGTGTGTTGAACGCGGAGGTGCCGTCCGTTCGGCGCTTGGTCATCGGTGATTTGGATCACGTCGTGTTCGACTACATCATCACCGTTCTTTTGAACGCTTCCGTGCGCGATCTACAAGGGTATGTAGATGCATCCAATGACTCGTTGCTAGATGAACTCCTAGATGATCTTGGTGAAATGAGGAGGAAATTTTTTTGTTTTCCGCAACGTTCCCCAACAGTGGCATCATGAGCTAGGTTTATGCGTAGTTCTTCTTGCGCGAGTAGAACACAATTAGTTGTGGGCGTGGATTTGTCAACTTTCTTGCCGTTACTAGTCTTTTCTTGCTTCAGTGGTATTGTGGGATGAAGCGGCCCGGACCAACCTTACACGTACGCTTACGTGTGACCGGTTCCACCGACTAACATGCACTAGTTGCATAAGGTGGCTGGCGGGTGTCTGTCTCTCCCACTTTAGTTGGAGCAGATTCGATGAACAGGGTCCTTATGAAGGGTAAATAGAAGTTGACAAATCACGTTGTGGCTTAAACGTAGGTAAGAAGACGTTCTTGCTAGAACCCTAAATCAGCCACGTAAAACTTGCAACAACAATTAGAGGACGTCTAACTTGTTTTTGCAGCAAGTGGTTTGTGATATGATATGGCCAAAGTTGTGATGAATGATGAATGATCTATATGTGATGTATGAGATGTTCATGCTATTGTAATAGGAATCACGACTTGCATGTCGATGAGTATGACAACCGGCAGGAGCCATAGGAGTTGTCTTTATTCTTTTATATGACCTGCGTGTCATCAAGAAACGCCATGTAAATTAGTTTAC
The DNA here is from genome assembly GCF_003073215.2 of Triticum urartu. Taxonomy (NCBI): domain Eukaryota; kingdom Viridiplantae; phylum Streptophyta; class Magnoliopsida; order Poales; family Poaceae; genus Triticum; species Triticum urartu. Next base: position 1,740 of record NW_024113487.1, read on the forward strand.
TTTATTGCTAAACGCGTTAGCCATAGTAGTAGAAGTAATAGTTGGCGAGCAACTTCATGGAGACACGATGATGGAGATCATGGTGTTCAAGCCGGTGACAAGATGATCATGGAGCCCCAAGATGGAGATCAAAGGAGCTATGTGATATTGGCCATATCATGTCACGTTCATTATTTGATTGCATGTGATGTTTATCATGTTTTTGCATCTTGTTTACTTAGAACGACGGTAGTAAATAAGATGATCCCTCATAACAATTTCAAGAAGTGTTCTCCCCTAACTGTGCACCGTTGCTACAGTTCGTCGTTTCTAAGCACGCAGTGATGATCGGGTGTGATGGATCCTTACGTTCACATTCAACGGGTGTTGACGAGCCTAGCATGTACAGACATGGCCTCGGAACACATGCAAAACACTTAGGGTTAACTTGACGAGCCTAGCATGTAAAGACATGGCCTCGGAACACAGAAGACCGAAAGGTCGAGCATGAGTCGTATAGAAGATACGATCAACATGAAGATGTTCACCGACGTTGACTAGTCCGTCTCACGTGATGATCGGACACGGCCTAGTTGACTCGGATCATGTAATACTTAGATGACTAGAGGGATGTCTAATCTAAGTGGGAGTTCATTAATAATTTGATTAGATGAACTTAATTATCATGAACTTAGTCTAAAATCTTTGCAATATGTCTTGTAGATCAAATGGCCAACGTAGTCCTCAACTTCAACGCATTCCTAGAGAAAACCAAGCTGAAAGACGATGGCAGCAACTATACGGACTGGGTCCAGAACCTGAGGATCATCCTCATAGCTGCCAAGGAAGATTATGTCCTACAAGCACCGCTAGGTGATCCACCCGTCCCACAAAACCAAGACGTTATGAACGCTTGGCAGACACGTGCTGATGACTACTCCCTCGTTCAGTGCGGCATGCTTTACAGCTTAGAGCCGGGGCTCCAAAAGCGTTTTGAGAGACATGGAGCATACGAGATGTTCGAAGAGCTGAAAATGGTTTTTCAAGCTCATGCCCGGATCGAGAGATATGAAGTCTCCGATAAGTTCTTCAGCTGTAAGATGGAGGAAAATAGTTCTGTCAGTGAGCACATACTCACTATGTCTGGGTTACATAACCGCTTGTCTCAGCTGGGAGTTAATCTCCCGGATGATGCGGTCATTGACAGAATCCTCCAGTCGCTTCCACCAAGCTACAAGAGCTTTGTGATGAACTTCAACATGCAGGGGATGCAAAAGACCATTCCTGAGTTGTTCTCAATGCTGAAATCAGCGGAGGTAGAAGCCAAGAAGGAACATCAAGTGTTGATGGTCAATAAAACCACTAAGTTCAAGAAAGGCAAGGGTAAAAAGAACTTCAAGAAGGACGGCAAGGAGGTTGCCGCGCCCGGCAAGCAAGCTGCCGGGAAGAAGCCAAAGAATGCACCCAAGCCCGAGACTGAGTGCTTTTATTGCAAGGGAAGCGGTCACTGGAAGCGTAACTGCCCTAAATACTTAGCGGACAAGAAGGCCGGCAAAACAAAAGGTATATGTGATATACATGTAATTGATGTGTACCTAACCAGTACTCGTAGTGACTCCTGGGTATTGATACCGGTGCCGTTGCTCATATATGTAACTCACAGCAGGAGCTGCGGAATAAACGGAGACTGGCGAAGGACGAGGTGACGATGCGCGTCGGGAATGGTTCCAAGGTCGATGTGATCGCCGTCGGCACGCTACCTTTACATTTACCTACGGGATTAGTTATAAACCTCAATAATTGTTATTTAGTGCCAAGTTTGAGCATGAACATTGTATCAGGATCTCGTTTAATATGAGATGGCTACTCATTTAAATCCGAGAATAATGGTTGTTCTATTTATATGAGAGATATGTTTTATGGTCATGCTCCTATGGTGAATGGTTTATTCTTTATGAATCTCGAACGTAATACTACACATGTTCATAATGTGAGTACCAAAAGATGTAAGGTTGATAATGATAGTCCCACATACTTGTGGCACTGCCGCCTTGGTCACATAGGTGTCAAACGCATGAAGAAGCTCCATGCAGATGGACTTTTAGAGTCTCTTGATTATGAATCATTTGACACGTGCGAACCATGCCTCATGGGTAAGATGACCAAGACTCCGTTCTCAGGAACAATGGAGCGAGCAACCAACTTATTGGAAATCATACATACTGATGTATGCGGTCCAATGAATGTTGAGGCTCGCGGTGGCTATCGTTATGTTCTCACCCTAACTGATGACTTGAGTAGATATGGGTATGTCTACTTAATGAAACACAAGTCTGAAACCTTTGAAAAGTTCAAGGAATTTCAGAGTGAGGTTGAGAATCAACGTGACAGGAAAATCAAGTTTCTACGATCAGATCGTGGAGGAGAATACTTGAGTCACGAATTTGGCACACACTTAAGAAAATGTGGAATAGTTTCACAACTCACGCCGCCTGGAACACCTCAGCGTAACGGTGTGTCCGAACGTCGTAATCGCACTCTATTAGATATGGTGCGATCTATGATGTCTCTTACCGATTTACCGCTATCTTTTTGGGGCTATGCTTTAGAGACTGCCGCATTCACTTTAAATAGGGCTCCGTCGAAATCCGTTGAGACGACAACGTATGAATTATGGTTTGGGAAGAAACCTAAGCTGTCGTTTCTAAAAGTTTGGGGATGCGATGCTTATGTCAAGAAACTTCAACCTGAAAAGCTCGAACCCAAGTCAGAAAAATGCATCTTCATAGGATACCCAAAAGAAACTATTGGGTACACCTTCTAACTCAGATCCGAAGGCAAGATCTTTGTTGCCAAGAATGGGTCCTTTCTGGAGAAAGAGTTTCTCTCGAAAGAAGTAAGTGGGAGGAAAGTAGAGCTTGATGAAGTATTACCTCTTGAACCGGAAAATGGCGCAACTCAAGAAAATGTTCCTGAGGTGCCTGCACCGACTAGAGAGGAAGTTAATGATAATGATCAAGATACTTCTGATCAAGCTCCTACTGAAATTCGAAGGTCCACAAGGACATGTTCCGCACCAGAGTGGTACGGCAAACCTGTCTTGGAAATCATGTTGTTAGACAACGGTGAACCTTCGAACTATGAAGAAGCGATGACGGGCCCGGATTCCGACAAATGGCTAGAAGCCATGAAATCCGAGATAGGATCCATGTATGAAAATGAAGTATGGACTTTGACTGACTTGCCCGTTGAACGGCGAGCCATAGAGAATAAATGGATCTTTAAGGAGAAGACAGACGCGGATGGAAATGTGACCATCTATAAAGCTCGACTTGTCGCTAAGGGTTATCGACAAGTTCAAGGGGTTGACTACGATGAGACTTTCTCACTGGTAGCGAAGCTAAAGTCCGTCTGAATCATGTTAGCAATTGCCGCATTCTATGATTATGAAATATGGCAAATGGACGTCAAAACGGCATTACTTAATGGTTTCCTTAAGGAAGAATTGTATATGATGCAGCCGGAAGGTTTTGTCGATCCTAAGAATGCTGACAAAGTGTGCAAGCTCCAACGCTCGATTTATGGGCTGGTGCAAGCATCTCGGAGTTGGAACATTCGCTTTGATGAGATGATCAAAGCGTTTGGGTTTACGCAGACTTATGGAGAAGCCTGCGTTTACAAGAAAGTGAGTGGGAGCTCTGTAGCATTTCTCGTACTATATGTAGATGACATACTTTTGATGGGAAATGATATAGAACTCTTGGAGAGCATCAAGGCCTACTTGAATAAGAGTTTTTCAATGAAGGACCTTGGAGAAGCTGCTTATATATTAGGCATCAAAATCTATAGAGATAGATCGAGACGCCTCATAGGTCTTTCCCAAAGCACATACCTTGATAAGATATTGAAGAAGTTCAATATGGATCAATCCAAGAAGGGGTTCTTGCCTGTGTTACAAGGTATGAAATTGAGCTCGGCTCAATGTCCGACCACGGCAGAAGATATAGAAGAGATGAGCGTCATCCCCTATGCATCAGCCATAGGTTCTATTATGTATGCCATGCTGTGTACCAGACCGGATGTAAACCTTGCCGTAAGTTTGGTAGGAAGGTACCAAAGTAATCCCGGCAAGGAACACTGGACAGCGGTCAAGAATATCCTGAAGTACCTGAAAAGGACTAAGGAAATGTTTCTCGTTTATGGAAGTGACGAAGAGCTCGTCGTAAAGGGTTACGTCGACGCTAGCTTCGACACAGATCTGGATGACTCTAAGTCACAAACCGGATACGTGTATATTTTGAATGGTGGGGCAGTAAGCTGGTGCAGTTGCAAGCAAAGCGTCATGGCGGGATCTATGTGTGAAGCGGAGTACATGGCAGCCTCGGAGGCAGCACATGAAGCAATATGGGTGAAGGAGTTCATCACCGACCTAGGAGTCATACCCAATGCGTCGGGGCCGATCAAGCTCTTTTGTGACAACACTGGAGCTATTGCACTTGCCAAGGAGCCCAGGTTTCACAAGAAGACAAGGCACATCAAGCGTCGCTTCAACTCCATTCGTGAAAATGTTCAAGATGGAGACATAGAGATTTGTAAAGTACATACGGACCTGAATGTAGCAGATCCGTTGACTAAACCTCTCCCTAGAGCAAAACATGATCAACACCAGAATTCCATGGGTGTTCGATTCATCACAATGTAACTAGATTATTGACTCTAGTGCAAGTGGGGGACTGTTGGAAATATGCCCTAGAGGCAATAATAAAAGCATTATTATTATATTTCCTTGTTCATGATAATTGTCTTTATTCATGCTATAATTGTGTTATCCGGAAATCGTAATACATGTGTGAATAACAGACACCAACATGTCCCTAGTGAGCCTCTAGTTGACTAGCTCGTTGGTCAACAGATAGTCATGGTTTCCTGACTATGGACATTGGATGTCATTGATAACGAGATCACATCATTAGGAGAATGATGTGATGGACAAGACCCAATCCTGAACATAGCACAAGATCGTATAGTTCGTTTGCTAGAGATTTTACAATGTCAAGTATCTTTTCCTTAGACCATGAGATCATGTAACTCCCGGATACCGTAGGAGTGCTTTGGGTATACCAAACGTCACAACGTAACTGGGTGACTATAAAGGTAGACTACGGGTATCTCCGAAAGTGTCTGTTGGGTTGACACGGATCAAGACTGGGATTTGTCACTCCGTATGACGGAGAGGTATCACTGAGCCCACTCGGTAATGTATCATCATAATGAGCTCAAAGTGACCAAGTGTCTGGTCACGGGATCATGCATTACGGTACGAGTAAAGTGACTTGCCGGTAACGAGACGAGGTATTGGGATACCGACGATCGAATCTCGGGCAAGTAACATATCGATTGACAAAGGAAAGGGCATACGGGGTTGATTGAATCCTCGACATCGTGGTTCATCCGATGAGATCATCGTGGAGCATGTGGGAGCCAACATGGGTATCCAGATCCCGCTGTTGGTTATTGACCGGAGAGTCGTCTCGGTCATGTCTGCTTGTCTCCCGAACCCGTAGGGTCTACACACTTAAGGTTCGGTGACGCTAGGGTTGTGAAGATATGTATATGCAGTAACCCGAATTTGTTCGGAGTCCCGGATGAGATCCCGGACGTCACGAGGAGTTCCGGAATGGTCCGGAGGTAAAGAATTATATATAGGAAAGTGCTGTTTCGGCCATCGGGACAAGTTTCGGGGTTATCGGTATTGTACCGGGACCACCGGAGGGGTGGGGCCACCTGTCCCGGGGGGCCACATGGGCTGTAGGGGGTGCGCCTTGGCCTACATGGGCCAAGGGCACCAGCCCCACTAGGCCCATGCGCCTAGGGTTTCCATGGGGGAGGAGTCCAAGTGGTGGAAGGCACCTCTAGGTGCCTTGGGGGGGAGGGAATCCTCCCCTTGGCAGCCGCACCTAGGAGATTAGATTCCTAGGCTGCGCACAACCCCCCTTGGCCCTCCTATATATAGTGGGGGAGAGGAGGGACTTACTACACCAGCCCCTGGCGCCTCCCTCTCTCCCCGTTACGTCTCTCTTCCTCGTAGTATAGGCGAAGCCCTGCTACTGTGATGCCCTGCATCCACCACCACGCCGTCGTGCTGCTGGATCTTTGTCAACCTCTCCTTCCCCCTTGATGGATCAAGAAGGAGGAGACGTCTCCCGTCCCGTACGTGTGTTGAACGCGGAGGTGTCGTCCGTTCGGCGCTTGGTCATCGGTGATTTGGATCACGTCGTGTTCGACTACATCATCACCGTTCTTTTGAACGCTTCCGTGCGCGATCTACAAAGGTATGTAGATGCATCCAATGACTCGTTGCTAGATGAACTCCTAGATGATCTTGGTGAAACGAGTAGAAATTTTTTTTGTTTTCTGCAACGTTCCCTAACAGGGCAATACAGACATGTCTGAAGATTATGAAAAGTTTCATGAAATTCCTCCCTTCAAAGTCAAGGCTGACCCAAGCATCCTGATAAACGATGAATATTATCCATGGTTATGGCGCAATAAGCAAATGACACAAGCGAAGAAAAAGTGAAGACTTTCTCCCGCAACTATTATGATGATACCATGCCAACTTTGTAACAGACGAGTGATACGTCCATTTTGCATCATGCTTTTATATCGATATTTATTGCATTATGGACTGTTATTTCACTTTATGTCACAATACTTATGGCTATTCTCTCTTATTTTACAAGGTTTACATAAAGAGGGAGAATGTCGGCAGCTGGAATTCTGGTCTAGATAAGGAGCAAATATTAGAGACCTATTCTGCGCAACTCCAAAAGTCCTGAAACTCCACGGAACTTCTTAGAATAAATAAATAAAAATCCACGCCGAAGATGAATGCCAGGGGGCCCACACCCTGCTCACGAGGGTGGGGGCGCCCCCCCCTAGGGCGCGCCCCCTACCTCGTGATCCCCCTGGTGGCTCTCCGATGCCCATCTTCTCATATATGAGGTCTTTCGATGAGAAAAAAAATAAGAGGGAACTTTTCGGGACGAGACTCCGCCGCCACGAGGCGGAACCTTGGCGGATCCAATCTAGAGCTCCGGCAGAGCTGTTCTGCCGGGGATACTTCCCTCCTGGAGGGGGAAATCATCACCATCGTCATCACCAACGCTCCTCTCATCGGGAGAGGGCAATCTCCATCAACATCTTCACCAGCACCATCTCATCTCCAAACCCTAGTTCATCTCTTGTATCCAATTCTTGTCTCAAAGTCCGGGATTGGTGCTAGTAGGTTGCTAGTAGTGTTGATTACTCCTTGTAGTTGATGCTAGTTGGTTTAATTGGTGGAAGATTATATGTTCAGATCCTATATGCATATTATTACCCCTCTGATTATGAACATGAATATGCTTTGTGAGTAATTACATTCGTTCCTGAGGACAAGGGAGAAGTCTTGCTATGAGTTAGTCATGTGAATTTGGTATTCGTTTGATATTTTGATAAGATGTATGTTGTCTAGCCTCTAGTGGTGTTATGTGAACGTCGACTACATAACACTTCACCATTATTTGGGCCTAGAGGAAGGCATTGGGAAGTAATAAGTAGATGATGGGTTGCTAGAGTGACAGAAGCTTAAACCCTAGTTTATGCGTTGCTTCGTAAGGGGCTGATTTGGATCCATATGTTTCATGCTATGGTTAGGTTTACCTTAATACTTTTGTTGTAGTTGCGGATGCTTGCAATAGAGGTTAATCATAAGTGGGATGCTTGTTCAAGTAAGAACAACACCCAAGCACCGGTCCACCCACATATCAAATTATCAAAGTATCGAACGTGAATCATATGAACGTGATGAAAACTAGCTTGACGATATTCCCATGTGTCCTCGGGAGCGCTTTTCCTATTATAAGAGTTTGTTCCGGTTTGTCCTTTGCTACAAAAGGATTGGGCCACCTTGCTGCACTTTATTTACTTTTGTTACTTGTTGCTCGTTACAATTTATCCCGTCACAAAACTATCTGTTACCACTTATTTCAGTACTTGCAGAGAATACCTTGCTGAAAACCGCTTATCATTTCCTTCTACTCCTCATTGGGTTCGACACTCTTACTTATCGAAAGGACTACGATAGATCCCCTATACTTGTGGGTCACCAAGACTCTTTTCTGGAGCCGTTGCCGGGGAGTGTAGCGCCTTTGGTAGGTGGAATTTGGTAAGGAAAAATTTATATAGTGTGCTGAAATTTACTGTCACTTGTTACTATGGAAAGTAATTCTCTGAGGGGCTTGTTCGGGGTATCTTCACCCTGTCCAGTAGAGCAAAGAGTTGCTCCTCAACCTACTGAACCTATTGAAAATGATACTCCTTTTGAATTTCCTGCGGCTATGATGAAAAAACTGCTAGCTAATCCTTTTATAGGAGATGGAACAAAGCATCCTGATGAGCACTTAATATATGTGGATGAAGTTTGTGGATTATTTAAGCTTGCAGGTATACCCAATGATGTTGCTAAGAAGAAGGTCTTCCCTTTATCTTTGAAGGGAGACGCATTGACATGGTATAGGCTATGTGATGATATGAGATCATGGGACTATAAAAGATTGAAGCTGGAATTTCATCAAAAGTATTACCCTATGCATCTTGTTCATCGTGATCACAATTATATATATAATTTCTGGCCTCGCGAAGGAGAAAGCATCTCTCAAGCTTGGGGGAGGCTTAAATCAATGTTATATTCATGCCCCAATCATGAGCTCCAGAGAGAAATAATTATGCAAAGTTTTTATGCTCGGCTTTCTGAAAACAATCGCAACATGCTCGATACTTCTTGTGTTGGCTCTTTTATGATGAAGACTATTGAATTCAGATGGAATTTATTGGATAGAATTAAATGCAACTCTGAAGATTGGGACCTCGACGAGGGTAAAGAGTCAGGTATGACACCTAAGTTTGATTGTGTTAAATCTTTTATGGATACCGATATTTTCCGTAAGTTTAGCACTAAATATGGACTTGATTCTGAGATAGTAGCTTCTTTCTGTGAATCTTTTGCTACTTATGTTGATCTCCCTAAGGAGAAGTGGTTTAAATATCATCCTCCCATAGAAGTAAAAGTAGCTGCACCTATTAAAGTTGAAGAAAATACTGTCACTTATAATGATCCTATTGTTCCTACTTCTTATGTCGAGAAACCACCCTTTCCTGTTAGAATAAAGGATCATGATAAAGCTTCAACTGTTGTTCGTAAAAGCAATATTAAAGCATATACACCTCCTGAGCAAGTTAAAGTAGAACCTAATATTTCTATTGTTAAAGATCTCTTGTCTGATAATATTGATGGGCATGTCATTCAGTTCGAAGGCGAAACTGCTAGAATTGCTAAACCTTGTGCTAAAGATAAACATAGACCTGTGGTAGGCGTGCCTGTTATTTCTGTTAAAATAGAAGATCATTTTTTATCATGGCTTATGTGATATGGGTGCTAGTGCTAGTGTTATACCTCATGACTTATACAAAGAAATTATGCATGATATTGCACCTGTTGAGTTAGAAGATATTGATGTCACAATTAAACTTGCTAATAGAGATACTATTTCACCAATTGGAATTGTTAGAGATGTTGAAGTCTTGTGTGGGAAAACTAAATATCCTGCTGATTTTCTTGTTCTTACTTCCCCACAAGATAGCTTTTGTCCTATTATATTTCGTAGACCCTTCTTGAACACTGTTAATGCTAAGATAGATTGTGAAAAGAATGTTGTTACTGTTGGCTTGGATGATATGGTTCATGAGTTTAATTTCTCTAAATTTAGTAAACAACATCGTGAGGGAGAATTACCTAGTAAGGATGAAATTATTGGTCTTGCTTCTATTGCCGTACCTCCTCGTGATCCTTTAGAACACTATTTTCTAGACCATGAAAATGATATGTTCATGAATGAAAGAAGGGAAATAGATGAAGTATTCTTTAAACAGGAACCTATTCTGCAACACAACTTGCCTGTTGAAATTTTAGGGGATCCTCCTCCACCCAAGGGTGATCCCGTGTTTGAGCTTAAACCGTTGCCTGATAATCTTAAATATGTTTATCTTGATGAAAAGAAGATATATCCTGTTATTATTAGTGCTAACCTTTCAGAGCATGAAGAAGAAAGATTATTGAAAACTCTGAAGAAGCATCATGCTGCTATTGGATATACTCTTGATGATCTTAAGGGCATTAGTCTCACTCTATGTCAACCTAAAATAAATTTGGAAGCAGATGCCAAACCAGTTCGTGATCCTCAACGACGTCTGAATCCTAAAATGAAAGAAGTGGTAAGAAAAGAATACTCAAGCTTCTGGAGGCATGTATAATTTATCTCGTTGCTCATAGTGAGTGGGTAAGTCCTGATCCATTGTGTCCCTAAGAAGGGAGGTATTACTGTTGTTCCTAATGATAAAGATGAATTGATTCCACAAAGAATTATCACAGGTTATAGGATGGTAATTGATTTCCGCAAATTAAATAAAGCTACTAAGAAAGATCATTACCCCTTACCTTTTATTGATCAAATGCTAGAAAGATTATGCAAACACACACATTATTGCTTTCTAGATGGTTATTCTGGTTTCTCTCAAATACCTGTGTCGGCTAAAGATCAATCAAAGACTACTTTTACATGCCCTTTTGGTACTTTTGCTTATAGACGTATGCCTTTTGGTTTATGTAATGCACCTGCTACCTTTCAAAGATGCATGATGGCTATATTCTCTGACTTTTGTGAAAAGATTTGTGAGGTTTTCATGGACGACTTTTCCGTCTATGGTTCCTCTTTTGATGATTGCTTGAGCAATCTTGATCGAGTTTTGCAGAGATGTGAAGAAACTAATCTTGTCTTGAATTGGGAAAAGTGCCACTTTATGGTTAATGAAGGTATTGTCTTGGGGCAACAAAGTTTCTGAAAGAGGTATTGAAGTGAATAGAAGCCAAGGTTGAGGCTATTGAAAAGATGCCATGTCCCAAGGACATCAAAGGTATAAGAAGTTTCCTTGGTCACACCGGATTTTATAGGAGGTTCCACTACTAGGGAAAAGCCTAGCAGCAGCGAGGGTTTTGGGCCTCTCAGTAGCGCGGGTCAGGCGCTACTAATAAGGCGCTACAGCTAACGTATAGCAGTAGCGCCGTTGTCCCACGCTACTGCTATACATGAATAGCTGTAGCGCTCTTTGGGAAAGGGCGCTACTGATATTATCTGCAGCGCTGTTTGCTGGGACGCGCTACTGGTAAGGGCGCTACTGCTAAATTTCCCCCCTCGCTACTACTAGTTTATTTATTAGTTTTTTTCCTGCATATTTGTTTTGTATTTGTTTTGTATTTGAATAGGCTTTATACAATAATCTTTAGCATATCATACACATACAAATGTAATCATAGCATATACATACAATTAGTCTCATCAAATCATGTCATCATCATAATCATCATCCAACACAAAGTGGTCTCTCGTCATCATCTCGAAAATAGCGATACAAGTCTCGATTACTTGCAAATACATCGTCATCCATCTAAACAATGATATACGCGAGAAGAGCTATCACTTTGAGAACATGAGTTCGTATCCCTCTCTCGCATTAGCGTGAACCTAAACTAACTACTGCCTGTCGCTCGGAAACCGGAAACCGGTACACCTGGGCCTGACACTCCGGCCACTTGTCGTATATATACTCCTGGCGTAGCACTTCTTCGCCATCTATGATCTATGCACCTGCATCATCACATGAGTCGATGATATGCAACATATATAGTTGAGCAACAGAAAGAGACAGACTTGGCAAAAATAGAAACAACATATCATAAGCATAAATAACAAAGTTCATCGTACCCCAAAATGCCCTAACTAGAGTGATTTTCGCTAGTCGAGGAGGAGGACGGTTTAATTACATCACAAATAAAGTTTCACCGTGCATAACTCAAAGTTTTGTCATACAGAAAGTATGGACTAAACGGACACATTGTCATATATCGACAATCACTCCAACATGTCGTTCCATCCATCCAAGTCAGGGAGATAGTCCCCGAGCCTAGTGAAAGGCTTCAGGTCGAGACGCTGAGAGGCTATCCATGTTCGGACGTCTTCCCGCGACATTTGTCCTTCTCCGTAGAACATCCCTGTTTTTCCGACGACCTCCTTCATGATGATTTGGGCAAGTTCGCGCTGGATGTTATAGAACTCAGCTCGAAGTCGATGATCCTCGATATCTCCTATGTCCTTTGCCCATTGCAGAATATGGGCATCGGAAGAAGGTGCCATGCGAAGGTTCTGGTGATCCCGTCTGTACTCCAGCATGTGGTGTAGGACATAGAATCCATCATTAAGAGAATCGTTCGGTTGCTGGATGCAGCAGAAGTCGGTCTTATGGCCGAAGGCGACCCTGCCGCCCCTTATCTTCTTGTCCCTGACCTCTCCACCCATTGATTGGTAGTAATACATAGCACTGTCGAGAACATCCTTGATGTGGGTGTAATCCTTTTTGTGAATGTTCTTCGACGAGTCCAAGTAAAGAGCGTGGGAGAATCGGGGGTAGAGGATGATGAGGACGGCGCGCCCGCCGCTGCGCAAAATAAGTCCTCAAATTAATTAGCCTCCACCGTGCAAATGAATGATTGAAATCGAAGGAAGGATAGCAGCGCGGATGACTTACACGGGATGATAAGGCACGATAATCGCCCCCTTGTCCTTATTGGCGAGCATGAAACTGGTGATGTAATCCCTCGCGTATTCACGGTGCTTTGTGCAGACTCCCAAGAAGCCCTCGTGCATGTAGTACGGGTCAGTGACACAGATATGAGATATCTGCTCAACCCTGATGATGTAGTTCATATGCAAGGCATAAAGGCGGACAAACGTAAAATCCAGCTTCTTCACGTGAAACATGTCGAATATGTAATCAAATCGGAGGAAGAACTTATCCTCGGGGAAGTTGTCGACGTACGACATTTGCCGCGGAACGTTAACCACGTAGAGTGGGTAACCTGGATCTTTCGAGGTGATGAGGTCTTTCTCTACACGCAGCACATCATAATGAAGTCTCTTTAGATCGCCAAATCTGGCCCGTAGTGATGTTGCAGGTAGGATTGGTTGACCGGGGATATGCCATTTATCCGCATCGGGGATATCTATACGGTCCTGAAGCCGAGGCTGCTGAGGCGGCTGGATCATAGAAGCAACTTTTTTTGCCTTTCCTCGCTCTCTTCCTAAACTTCTTTACTGCCGGAGGGTCGTCCATAATACGTTGAGATGGCAATTTAGGCACCAACTCATGACGCTCAAACCCCGAGGAGGCGCCAGTATAGACATACTGTTCAGCAGCGCCATCGTCGTCCTCATCCTCATCCATGGCGATGTCATCAGCGACTAATGGAGCCTCCTCCTTACCCCGTCCGCTATCACCGAACCCGACACCCGACGCTAATTGGGTAGGTGGGGTGTTGATGTTCATACCTTGCTGAGGCTGCATGCTCGTGGGTGTGCTCCCGGCCGCCTCCAGACGAAGCAGACTCTTTGGCCACAACAGGACCCACCCAGCATTGCAACAATCACCAAGCCCCCGCAGTGTCTCATCGTCATCCCCCAGTAGTACTGGAGGAGGCAAATTCTCGTGGACCGGTTTGACACTGGCCACGGAAACCATGAAGATGTTCAGGGGGATCGGCTGGCAGTGGAACAATTGTTCCTTCGGCTCCATTATCGTCGCCTTCCCCACGTCCACCTTCTGGTCGCCGATGGTGTACAATATGGTGCACAGGGTTTCGTTGGCCTGCAAAGAGAAGTCTGCGACGTGAGACATCCGAAAGGCAACGAAAACGGGAGATTATACATTTATATTGAAGGGGGCCGGTGTGACGGATAGCGTGAGGGCGTCGAGCTCAGCCAAAGACGAAGCACCGCCTAGCACATCCTGTGCGGGAGCAGGTGCAGCTACAGGTGCTGGTGCAACGCTAGTGGAGCTGCTCCCCGCCAAGAAGTCAGCAAGGGGAAATTCCGCTGCATTTTTTTCTAGATTTTGGCTGGTCCAATTGAAAACGGCCGGAACCAAGGTAGTAGAAATATCTCCAGCCACCTGTTTTGCGGCAGCTACCGCTGTTGCGACTGTCTGTGTTGATTTCTTCTCAACCGCAATCTCAACCCTCTTGTCGATGTTTTCTTCATTTAACCTCCATCTTTCCTTTCTCTCCTCCGTGGTCTCACGGTAGTACTTCTTCCACGTAGCGCCGTCTCCGACACCGTGCATGCGTCCATACGACGGTCGAGTATCCACCGGTTGTTGTTTCAATATGTTCAACGCCCGGTTGAATGGAGTGTCCCACTTGGGCCTCGCCAATGCCTCAGACGGTGAGTCGCTTTCGGCCGCAATCCTGTGCTGCTCTCGCTGCAAAAGGCACAAGGATCGTTTACAAATATGAATAAAGTGTGCAGTCGAATTGATCAGAAACTAAAATTACCAGCAGTCTCATGAACTCCGTAATGACCGGTGTTGTCTCGTAAACCTTCTTCACTGGGTCCCAACGGTGCCGGGCCCTGAGGACGTCACGCTCCTGCAGGACGGTGAACTCCGCCAAGGGTTCTGGGATGCCCAGACTCGCGGCTTCCTCGTCCTCCTTGGCCCATTTGGACCTCTTTCCGCCGTAACCACAACTTCCGAGGTGGTGGCTCCCAAAGTTCCTCTCTTGAAGCCCCTTCATGTACTTAGACTTTTTTTTGGCATCTTCGGCCTCGCAAGCCTCCTTGAATATTTGAAACTGCTCTTCCGTGATTGTCGGATTATCCTTTACAATCTCGGAGTAGGGTTCCTTCTTGTCGATGATCCTTGCTTTCACTCGATTTTTCCAGGCGGCCAACGCGTTGCTAAACTTGGTCATGGCGTGTTTGTTTATCTTCTTCATTGCCGGGTCCTCATCTGGATCTTTATAATCCTTCTCATTCCGGCCGGGGAACAAGAATATCTGGTGAAACTTCTTTAGGAGGGAGCTCCTCATATTTTCTATCTTCTGTAGTTTCTCATCATTGATGGTGGCGGTTGTCCGTACGATGCAGCCTATTTGATTGCCGTAGCATCGACGCGCTTCCTCGTGCGCCGTTGGCTCAAAATTTCCGTCGTCCACCTCCGTGACCACCACTCTAGTAGTCCTGAGTTTGTTAGGAACCCATTGCCTCTTTGCTTTCGGTTCTACGCCGGCTCCGCTCCCCGAGGCAGCGCTGGTCTCAGTCTCAGCGCCGGTCTCGATGCCGGTCTGAGCCTGAGCGCCGGTCTCAGTCTCAGGACCGGTCTACGTGTCGGTCTCAGTCCCCGATGCCACCGGTGGGCCCAGCAATAACATCGGTTGATTGTCGGTAAGGCTAAAAAATTCGTCTGCCGCCCGGTAGGCGTTGTCGCAATCACCAGAACCCTGTCCTTCATCGTTGCTAGCCATGTTTCCTATGATTACATGTAGTTAATTAATTCTAGACCTAATAAAATGAATAATGACATAAAAAGGCAAATTGTTTTGCAGGAATGTTGACTCCTTCCTGGTGCGGCAAATCACGGGCACTCGATATGTCCTAGTTTGTAGCACAAGTCATGCCGAAATTCACGGAAAATTTCGGCATGACCTTTGCTAAAAAGTGGACAAATCGAGAACCTGAAATTTGCCGGAACAGAAATGAATCAACATTCCGGCAAAACATAGGCCACTCAGCATCATTCCCTGGAAACAGTGTTCAAATATCCCTCTTCGACACCGCAACACATGTCCAAATATACACGAGCAACCACATGTCCAAATTTCACAAGCTAATTAAAAAACAAAGTGTAGAATAAAATTCATTTAACTACTAATAGAACAAAATTCAGTTAACTTTAGTGCTCTATAATGATGAAAGGAAAAAAATTCAGTTAACTACTAATTTCATTCATTTAGGTTATTCATTTAACATCACCTAATTAACCTATTGTACCACTACTACTAGCAGCACTACTAACCTAATTAACCTAGCAAAACTCTAGTGCCCTAACTGAATAACATCTAATTAACACCTACTAGTACCAGTATTGCCCTAACCTAATTAACATCTACTGGTATCACTATATACTATACAAGCAGCATCTACCCTAATTAAACCCTACTGCCCTAACTAACTTTTGTTGTAAACCAAATTTTTTGCTCTAAACTAATTTTTGCTCTAACATCTACTACTTAACATCCTTTGCTCTAAACTAATTTTTTTGCTATAAACAAACTTTTTCTCTACTAATTTTTTCTCTAAAATGCAGAGAGAGATGAGTGGGGGAGGGGTGGGGGACTTACAGAGAGGGGAGAGACGGTGGCGGGGAGGTTCTCGGTGACGGAGGCAGGGGCGGAGAGGGCGGGCTCGGGCACGGGCAACGGCGGTCCTGGGCAGGCTCGGGCGGCGGTGAGGTGGAGGGCGCCGACGGTGACGTCGAGGGCGGTCTCAGGCGGCGGCGGTGAGGCTGAGGGCGGCCTCGGGCGGCGGCAGTGAGGATGACGGCAGCCTCGGGGGGAGACAGTGAGGTTGCGGGCGTCCACGCCGGCAGGACATGGCGGCGAGGTGGGGCGACGGCGAATTGGGGAGACGGCGGCGAGGGCGAGGGATTTTGGGAAGAAGTGGTGGCCGGGGGGCGGGGAGGACCGCTGTTTAAGTGAAACGTAACGGTAGCGCGTTTCCTGAAACCCGCTACTGCTATTCCTTTCTCCTTTTCCCCTTTTTTCTTTTTTTTTCTTTACATTCTATTTTTTTCTTTCTCCTTTTTCTATTTCTTTCATTTTCATTTACTTTTCTACTTGTTTTTCACTTTATTTTATTTCTGGTAGCAGCAGTGCCTTACACGTAAGCGCGCTACAGCTAAGGAGAGTAGCAGTAGCGCTGGGCCAGTATACGCGCTACTGCTAGGTTGGGCTAGCCATGCGCGCCCAGTTCAAACATAGCAGCAGCGCTTTTCGCTAGTATGCGCTACTGCAAAAGTCATAGTAGTAGCGCGGTTTATTTACGCGCGCTGCTACTAAGTAGCAGTAGAGTTTGATTTTGTACAGCGCTACTGGTAAGCTTCTGTGTATAGGCTTTTCCCTAGTAGTGTTCATTAAGGACTTCTCAAAAATTTCTCGGCCTCTGACTAATTTATTGCAAAAAGATATACCATTTGTCTTTGATGATGATTGTGTAGAAGCATTTGAAATACTTAAGAAATCATTAGTCTCTGCACCTATTGTTCAGCCACCTGATTGGAATTTGTCCTTTGAAATTATGTGCGATGCTAGTGATTATGCTGTAGGTGCTGTTCTAGGGCAAAGAGTTGATAAGAAATTAAATGTTATTCATTATGCTAGTAAGACTCTAGACAATGCTCAAGGAAATTATGCTACTACTGAAAAAGAGCTTTTAGTAGTTGTATTTGCTTGTGATAAGTTCAGACCTTATATTGTTGATTCTAAAGTAACTATTCACACTGATCATGCTGCTATTAAATACCTTATGGAAAAGAAAGATGCTAAACCTAGACTTATTAGATGGGTTCTCTTGCTACAAGAATTTGATTTGCATATTGTTGATAGAAAGGGAGCTGAGAACCCCGTTGCAGACAACTTATCTAGGTTAGAAAATATTCTTGATGACCCACTACCTATCAATGATGACTTTCCTGATGAACAATTAAATGTTATAAGTACTTCTCGTAGCACTCCATGGTATGCGGATTATGCTAATTATATTGTTGCTTAGTTTATACCACCTAGCTTCACATACCAGCAAAAGAAAAAGTTTTTCTATGACTTGAGACATTACTTTTGGGATGACCCACATCTTTACAAAGAAGGAGTAGATGGTGTTATTAGACGTTGTGTACTTGAGCATGAACAGGAATAGATCCTACGCAAGTGTCATTCCGAGTCTTATGGAGGACACCTCGCTGGAGATAGAACTGCACATAAGGTATTGCAATCTGGTTTTTATTGGCCTACTCTCCTCAAGGATGCCCGTAAGTTTGTCTTGTCATGTGATGAATGTCAAAGAATTGGTAATATTAGTAGACGTCAAGAAATGCCTATGAATTATTCTCTTGTTATTGAATCGTTTGATGTTTGGGGATTTGATTATATGGGACCTTTTCCTGCCTCTAATGGATACACACATATTCTAGTTGCTGTTGATTACGTTACTAAGTGGGTAGAAGCTATTCCATCTAGTAGTGCTGATCATAACACTTCTATTAAAATGCTTAAGGAAGTTATTTTTCCAAGGTTTGGAGTCCCTAAATATTTAATGACTGATGGTGGTTCACACTTTATTCATGGTGCCTTCCGTAAAATGCTTGCTAAATATGATGTTAATCATAGAATTGCATCTCCTTATCACCCAAAGTCTAGTGGTCAAGTAGAGTTGAGCAATAGAGAGCTCAAATTAATTTTGCAAAAGACTGTTAATAGGTCTACAAAGAATTGGTCTAAGAAACTTGATGATGCATTATGGGCCTATAGAACTGCATATAAAAATCCTATGGGTATGTCTCCGTATAAAATGGTTTATGGAAAAGCATGTCACTTACCTCTCGAACTAGAACATAAGGCATATTGGGCTATTAAAGAACTCAACTATGATTTTAAACTTGCCGGTGAGAAGAGGTTATTCAATATTAGCTCACTTGACGAATGGAGAACCCAAGCTTATGAAAATGCCAAGTTGCTTAAAGAAAAAGTGAAAAGATGGCATGACAAAAGGATACAACATCGTGAATTTAATGTAGGTGATTATGTATTGCTATAAAACTCTCATTTAAGATTTTTTGCAGGAAAACTTCTCTCTAAATGGGAACGCCCCTACGTTATCGAGGAGCTTTATCATTCCGGTGCCATAAAAATCAACAACTTCGAGGGCACAAATCCGAAGGTGGTAAATGGTCAAAGAATTAAACATTATATCTCAGGTAATCCCATAAATGTTGAAACCAATATTATTGAAACCATAACCCCGGAGGAATACATAAGAGACACTTTCCGGAACGCTTCAGACACCGAAAAGGAATAGGTATGCGGTACGGTAAGTAAACCGACTCCAAAACAATTTTTAAGGCAATATTTCTCTATTTTGGAATATTTAGAAAAATAGAAAAATAAGTAGCAGTCCGGGAAGGACACGAGGGCCCCACGAGGGTGGTGGGCGCGCTCTACCCCCCTGGGCGCGCCCCCTACCTCGTGAGCGCCTCGTGTGCCTTCCGGACTCCGTTTTCTTGCACGTTACGTATTTTGGTCGGTAAAAATTCATTATATATTCTCCCGAAGGTTTTGACTCATGCATCACGCAAACCTCCTCTGGTCTTGTTTCGAGCTGTTTTCTATCAGGGTTTTCCAGGCTAGGCATCATGTCGTCTCCCTCCTCCAACAATGGTGACAACGATGCTGGGCTAATGAAGATAGATCTGAAGAGGGAAGAACCCACGAGGGTCAACAAGGATGAAAGGATCAAGAAGGCCATGGAGGATCAAGCTCCAGCAGCAAAAGACATCCTTGAACTAGATCATAACCTTCTTACCCCAACTGAGATCGAAGCTTTCAAGATGATTGAGTTAGCTCATATAGAAAACAAGTATCTCACACAAGAAAATATTTTGTTGAAGGAGCACATTGTCACACTCAAGGGCATTATTCGCAAGCTGGAGGACCTCTTACGCTCGATGTGCGATTATCCGTCACCTCCACCGTCTCCTCCAACAAAGAAGAATTGAGTATCTTGGTAATGGCACTCCCCTTGGCAATTGCCAAGCTTGGGGGAGGTGCCCCGGTATCGTATCACAATCACAGCTCCTATTGAGGGAGTCCTGGATTAGGGGGTGTCCGGGTGGCCGGACTATACCTTCAGCCGGACTCCAGGACTATGAAGATACAAGATTGAAGACTTCGTCCCATGTCCGGATGGGACTTTCCTTGGCGTGGAAGGCAAGCTTGGCGACGCAGATATTCAAGATCTCCTACCATTGTAACCGACTTTGTGTAACCCTAACCCTCTCCGGTGTCTATATAAACCGGAGGGTTTTAGTCCGTAGGACAACTTCATCATACAACAATCATACCATAGGCTAGCTTCTAGGGTTTAGCCTCCTTGATCTCGTGCTTGTACTACCCATATCATCAATATTAATCAAGCAGGACGTAGGGTTTTACATCCATCAAGAGGGCCCGAACCTGGGTAAAACATCGTGTTCCTTGCCTCCTGTTACCATCCAGCCTAGACGCACAGTTCGGGACCCCCTACCTGAGATCCGCCGGTTTTGACACCGACATTGGTGCTTTCATTGAGAGTTCCTCTATGCCGTCGCAATCAGGAAGGATGCCTCTTCCTGTCTTTAAAGACGGCGCCATTACTAAGGGAGCCTTGGCTGTCGGCCAAACTCTCCGGCTAGGCGGTTTTCTCATGACCGCCTGTTCGGCCGTTGCGCCAACGGTGACCTCTCGGGTCATCAAAAGCAATCTTCACGTCAGCTCAGAACTCGTCGAGCAGTTAGATCCAATGGAGCTCTCTTCCGTAAACGAGCTATTGGATCGCATCGCCGCCTTGGGGGTCACTACGGATTATGACCAGGTTGGGCTTAAACCCGATCTAAGAGAAATTAATTCTCCCCAAGTCACCCATCACATTGTCGTGGTAGAGGCACAGTGCGGCGACTCTTCATCTATCTTAAGGACTAGCTACGTCCGAATTCCCGATCCCTCCAAGCCGGATACCCGCGGAGGGGAGGATGTAACTCAAGACCTGAACTTAGAATCAGGCAACGGGTTAGATTCACTGGACAACATCCAAGAATCCAAACTTCAGAGTTCGAAAGCTCCTTGGCCTCTGAGTCTTAAATTGGGTGAAGTTCCGGATTTAATTCCACCCACCCACCCGAACATAAGCGATCTATCCCAAATCAGGCAAAAGCCCGAAGAAACAGTACATCATTACTGGGCAAGGTTCCTCCTGGTTATGAACAGGATAAAGGACTGCGCGAGGAAGACGCAATCTCAATCTTCTGCAATAATTGCACGGACAAGGGAATCCTCAACGCCACAGGTCGTCGTGATCTTACACGCTTCGCTGACTTGGCGACCATAGTACAAAAGTACTGTGCGATGGAAAGCACCCGGAAAACCGAAACTAAATTTTGGGACAATCCGGCCCTGAATAGAAACCTCGTCCAAAATAAAGGGGTGCATCATCATCAGACACCCGGGTTAAAAACCAAAAAACCAAAACCCTCTATAGGGCATGGAACCGTACTGGAGGGATGGCTTAATGGACCCTGTAAAATTCATAGTGCAGAGGACGCCACACCAACTCATAGCCTAAGAGCATGTTGGATACTCTGGCAGGAAGCCACCTTAGGGACTCCAGTACAGTCTTAACAGTCTTCGAGACTTTCGCATCAAATAATATGCGAAAAAGAACACTCCGCAGCCTCGCCGAAGTCTATCAAGTAGCAACAATAAACCCATGGAGTGACACGGCTATTACTTTTAATGCCAGTGATGAACCTAAATTCCGAACAGCTCGAGCACCAGCCGCATTGGTACTCAGTCCTATAGTGCACGGCTTTCGCCTCACCGAGGTACTCATGGACGAAGGCAGCGGATTGAACCTCATTTATGAGGAAACCCTTCAAAAAATGGAAATATACTGGAACCGCATTGAGCGAAGAGCACAACCTTTTGAGGAATAATCCCCAGTCGGGAAGCGCGCTGTACAGGAAAAATCACACTAGATGTGGTGTTCGGCACGCCGGATAATTATAGGTCCGAAGAGGTCACATTCCAAGTGGCCCCGTTCAGTAGCGGACACCACGCTCTGCTGGGGCGGGAAGCGTTTATAATCTTCCAAGCAATACCCCATTACGGGTACCTGAAGCTCAAGATGCCCGAGCCGAACGGAATCATCACTCTCGCTAGTGATCCGGACATAGCACTCCGCGCCAAAAACAAGACAGCCGCATTGGCCCTTGAGGCACTGTCCGAAGCCCTAGCGGTTGAGGAACTCACTACGCTACGCTCCACGGTAAACAGGGACGATGTGATACTCGACAAAAGATCCAAGTCCACCTTCTTTAAACCAACGGATGAAATAGTCAAATTCCAGGTCCATCCAACGGACCCCAATAAAACAGCTTCCATCGGGGCACGATTAAACCCCGATGTAGACGCCGCACTGCGAGAATTCCTATGGGAGAACTGGGACATTTTTGCCTGGCACCCTTCAGACATGCCAGGAATCCCACGCAGGCTGGCCGAACATAGCTTAAATATCCTAAAAGGATTCAAACCTGTCAAACAAGCCCTTCGGCGTTTCTCTGAGCCCAAGAGACAGGCAATGGGAGAGGAGCTAGCCAAACTATTGGAGGCCGGATTTATCAGAGACATAAAAACATCCGGACTGGCTAGCAAACTTGGTGATGGTACCAAAGAAGGACAAATCCTGGCGCCTGTGCGTTGACTTCAAAGACCTTAACAAGGCTTGCCCAAAGGATCCCTTCCCCCTCCCCGCATTGATCAAATTATCGACGCCACTGCAGGACACGATTCGTTGTGCTTCCTCGACACATACTCCGGTTACCATCAAATCAAGATGGCCGAGTCAGACCAAGCTGCAGCGGCATTCATCACCCCATACGGCCCATTCTGCTTCAACACAATGCCTTTCGGGCTCAAAAACGCCGGCGCAACATATCAGCGCACGATTCAGACATGTCTAGCAAACCAGATCGGAAAAACAGTAGAGGCATACGTGGATGATGTGGTCGTAAAAACAAGACATGTCGAATCTCTAGTAGACGACTTGAGGCTTACATTTGACAACCTCCGAGCATATGACATCAAGCTAAATCCGGAAAAATGCGTTTTCGGTGTTCCAGCCGGAAATCTCTTGGGCTTCATTGTATCCGGTAGAGGAATCGAAGCAAATCCAGCCAAGATCCGAGCTTTGTCACAATTGGATATCCCAAAGGACCTCAAACAAATACAAAAATTAACCGGATGCGTGGCGGCTCTCAGCCGCTTTATCTCCCGTTTGGGAGAAAAGGCGCTACCCCTCTATCGCCTCCTTCGGCGCACTGAACACTTCGAGTGGACGGATGGCGCCACGGCCGGACTCGAGGAAATAAAAGCCATATTGGCAACAAACCCTGTCCTGGCCGTGCCAAACATCAGCGAACCAATGCTATTGTACATTGCAGCAACCTATCAAGTTGTCAGCGCAGTACTCGTCATCGAGCGGGAAACGGACGGACACAAATTCCCCCTTCAAAAGCCGGTTTACTATGTGTCCACTGTCCTCACCCCATGCAAATCACGGTACCCACATTATGAAAAGATTGCATATGCGGTATTCATGGCATCCCGGAAGCTACGACACTACTTTCAAGAGTGTTCAATCACAGTAGCATCGGAAGTACCACTCAACGATATTATAAACAACCGTGACGCAACTGGCCGGATTGCAAAATGGGCCATTGAGCTCCTCCCGTTCGACATAACTTATAGGCCACGGCGAGCTATCAAGTCGCAAGTTTTGGCCGACTTCGTCGCAGAGTGGACGGAGGCCGAACTCCCTAAAGTGTACGGCACATATTCAAACTGGATCATGCACTTCGACGCTTCCAAAATGTTGGCCGGACTAGGGGCCGGCGTCGTTTTGACGTCCCCCATAGGAGACACAGTTCAATATGTACTCCAGATTATGTACACGGACTCCAACAATGCAGCCGAATATGAGGCCCTTTTACATGGTCCCCGGATGGCAGTATCCATGGGCATTCGACGCCTAGAGGTGCGCGGGGATTCGAACCTCGCGATATCCCAAATAAATGGAGACTTCGATGCCAAGGATCCAAAAATGGCAGCTTACCGCAACGCCGTCCTCAAAATGTCAGCTCGGTTTGAGGGGCTCGAATTTCACCATATAGCCCGAGAAAACAATCAGGCGGCAGACGTCCTGGCACGCATCGGTGCAAAACGCGATGCGGTCCCCCCCAACATCTTCCCGGAAAGGCTATTCAAGCCATCCGTAGTATGGGAAGGGGAACATGGCAATATTAGCCCGGACCCAACCGCACTGTTCGACGCCGAACAATCTGACATAATCGCCCCGTGGACAGAACCATTCCTAGCCTACCTTACTAGGCAGGAACTCCCAGAGGACCAAAACGAGGCACGCTGTATAGTGCGGCGATCTAAAGACTATAAAGTCCATGAGGGAGAACTTTATAAGAAAAGCACTACCGGAGTCCTTCAAAGGTGCATCTCCGAAGAGGAAGGGCGGAACCTGCTGGGTGAAATTCATGCCGGACTCGGTGGCCATCTCGCGGCAGCCCGGTCCCTTGTAAGCAAGGCTTTTCGTACAGGCTTTTATTGGCCGATGGCCCGGGCGGACGCTCAGGACTTGGTCCAATGATGCGTCGGTTGCCAGCTTTTTGCAAACCAAAGCCATATGCCACCCACCGCCCTCCAAACTATCCCCATCACTTGGCCTTTCGCGGTCTGGGGGCTTGACATGGTGGGACCCCTTAAAGGCGGAACCCACAAGAAAAAATACTTACTGGTCATGGTGGATAAGTTCACCAAATGGATAGAAGCCAAGCCTGTTAAGACGGCCGAATCCGGACCTGTGATAGACTTTATATCCGGGGTCGTACACCGTTATGGTCCCCCCACAGCATCATCACCGATAACGGCACGAACTTTACGGCCGATGAGGTAAAACTCTGGTGCAAAAACATGGGCATCAAGCTCGATTATGCTTCCGTCTATCACCCACAAACTAACGGTCAGGTCGAACGTGCAAATGGTCTCATCATGAGCGGCATCAAACCCAGATTAGTGCGGTCCCTCAAGGAATCTAACACGCACTGGGTAGAGGAGCTCGACTCCGTACTCTGGGGGCTGCGGACCACGCCGAATCGCACCACCGGATACACACCATTTTTTATGGTGTACGGCGCAGAGGCAGTCTTGCCCTGCGACATAATTCATGACTCACCTCGAGTGCGCATGTACGAAGAAAGGGAAGCCGAGCTCGATCGGCAGGACAGTTTGGACGCCTTAGAGGAGGAGCGCGACGTGGCAAAAGCCCGTTCCGCATTCTATCAACAGCAGGCTCGAAGATATCAAAGCAGAGAAGTGCGGGCCAAAAACTACAACGTTGGCGAATTAGTTCTACGCCTGCCGGACAAGAAAAAGGACAAGCTGAAGCCCAAGTGGGAAGGTCCCTTCATAATCGACCAAGTCCTGACTGGTGGAGCATACCGCCTGCGAGATGCGTCGGATAACCGACTCGAGCCGAACCCATGGAACGCAGCCCGTCTCCGAAGATTCTATGCCTAGCGCCGGACTCTGTGTTTGTCTCCTTCCTCTGTCCATTTTTTACATTTTCTATCTTACATTTCTCTCCTTCCCCTCTTTTCTTTTATAGCCCTTAAAGGCTCCTCAAGTGACGTGCTACTCGCGCTCATTAAACCTGGGGGCTTCTTTAACAGAAGCTTATTTCATACGGGCTTCACGCCCACCACATGTGTCAAACTTCCGCATGTACCTTTTCTTCACCATTATATGCATCGATATGACTTAAGTTTTGGCCAAGCTGGGTTGCCTGGCTCCTGTGCTTACCCCTACGTTCCCGATTGTTCGGCTAGGTGGTAAAGGGAGCACCTCTGCGATTGTTACTGCCGATCAGCCGGATGTGTACCTCAGACTGGGTGAAGCCGAAAGCTAGCGTTCTTAAGGGAATATTCGGTCGGTGAACTAAAAGATGACCTTTTTTACTTATTTATATATATGCCCCCAGATGATTTTCCTGCGTTTGCAGTCCGGACATGCACTTTAGGGCATGCCTCCCAGAGAAAGGAACCCCTAACGGAACTATTCTCTCTGGAAGATGTTTCTTACTAACCATGTAATATAACATAACTAGTTGGGCACTTGTCTGATAAAGCACTAATGACCCCTACGCCTGGTCTCCATGCATACCCCGGTTCTTACATAACCGGTAGGGTATTCGGACACACTCCGGACCGTCAGGTCCTGAGGTTGAAGCGAAAAGGTCGGCAACGACAAACGATCTACAATCCGGCTAGAAGGCATTACACATGTCAATTAAAAATTACATAGTCACTCTGACTGATTGTATTCCTCTTCAATACCATCTAACAGGCTGTCTAACTTACAGTCCTGCTGGGAATACTTTGCGGCCAATTCTACTTGGCCGTACACTAAGCTTACAGGGATCTCCTTCCCGTCAGGCCCCACAGGTCCGACCTCGGCCATGTGGTTTGGGTCAGACTTCGTGTACCGCGTCTTCACCATGGCCCAGGCCTCCCTAGCGCCTTGTCGGCAGGCCGATATCTTCCACAACCGGAAGCGCCGCCGAGCTCCCTTAAGCTTCTCCGAAAGCTCTCCAAGGCCCTCGGGCATGGAGTGGGAAGGCCATAAGGCTTGGGCAACGCCTCGCATCGCCTGCCGAACTCGCTCGTGCAGTTGCGAGAGCTCGGGAAGAAGGTCACTCGTAGAACCGGGCATCTCCTCTGCAGGACGACCCGTTAGCATACCAGACATTACTCTGTTAGTCGACTTCCTTGCCGAACTCTTTTCTTCCAAAGATTCGCTTAAGCACTTACCAAATATACCGCGTCGAAGCCGCTGATTCTCCTTAGTGGAGTCCGACAGCTGGCCACGAACATCTTTAAGTTCAACGTCCACCTTGGTGTTGGCATCCTGAAGATCATTCTTCTCCTGCCTCACCCTTTTCAGCATACTCTCACCGGCCTTTAGCCGGCGTAAGAGTTGTTGCCTCTCCGGATCGAGTCCGGTGCCATCTGCAATATGATTTGTCAGATTTACACCCACGCCGCACTTTGCAATATACTAATCTTTCGAAGTGTATCTTACCAGAGGGGGTCTCTTTGGGCTCCCCTGCCGCGGCTAGTGCAGCCTCCAGTTGGGCTTTGCACTCTACTAGCTCCTGGGACAGTACGGTATTCTTCTCTGTAAGAACCTGCATAACAAGTGATCCTTAAATTAGTTACTCTAACTGTTTCAAGTCTCGGGGGCTACTGGTATATATATATTTACCAAAATTTTCTTACCCGTATGTCTTTTACATATTGCTCCGTGGCTCTGGCTAGACCATTTTGAGCGGCATGGAGGTACGCATCTCCCGAATTGAAGGCATCTAATGCCTCTTGGGAAAAACAAGCGTCGCGAAGAACTGTCTGGCGACGCCTGTGGTTCATGGCACTCTCCACCTCGGAATTGGTGGCAGACAGCCTGTCCGCATCCTCTGTCGGAGGAGCGTCCGGTGCGCGCCTTGTGCTCGCTTCCGCTTCTGGGCCAGGCGTTGGAGCCTGGCTGGTGGAGGCGCGATTGGCAACCTCTCCGGATGTAGTCCGGCGAGGTCTCTTCATCCTAAAGATAGCACGAACGTTAATATGCCCTAAAGGAATAACACCAGGGAAAAAGAGGGTGCGCTATACCTTTGCGCCGGCGTCTCAGCCCGGACTACATTCCTTTTTACCCCACGGGGCCCTGCGGCCCCTTGTTGGCTAGTCGCTGCAGGTTTGGCCTCCCGCCTTGGAAACCTCCCCTGCAAAACAAGATCGTTGTCAGGAAAACTGAAATGCGTGAGAATGGATTCCTTCTCAAGGGGATGAGACTCCGCTCTCTGTTACCTGGGAGGCCGGGATTAACCCTGGGTAATCAGCCGTAATGGCCACCAAGGTATTGTCCTTGCTTAGTTGATGAAACACCCTGTCGATCAGCTCCATCGATATGTCCGGATCCTCTTCGGAGTCCGGATCGAGGGACCGTTCTGGATCCTCGGGCTGTGGGGGACGGCTGTTTATATCCTTTACTTCCTGACGCAGTTCCTGCGTTGAAATCGTTAGACTACATATTTGATCATGGGAATATGAAACGGATGGGCAAGTACAATTGTCCACTTACCCAACTCGGAGGGTTGTACATAGTAAATCCGCCCTGCGGGTTGACGCGGAGGAATTCCTCCTCTTCTCCCTTGTACAAAGAGGATAAGATCTTTACTAGAGCGGCAGCTGAGGCTGGCCCCTTACGACCGTAACGGGTGGCGTCATCCTCCCCGTTAAAATCCCACATGGGGTGGCCTCTATATTGAAGCAGCTGCACCCCCCGCATAATGCATGCGGCCATGACTCGAATCATGGTTAGTCTGGAATGAGCCAATAGTCTTATACGACCCATCAGGCGAAGGACGTCCCAGTCGCCTTCTCTCTGAGAGCTCCGCGGACGCCAGCTCAGGCGTTTCTTTAAGGGAGCACTGTTGAATTTGGGGAGACCGACCCGGATAGGATTCGGCAGCGGGACAACATCTATATAAAACCATTCCGAAGGCCAGTCCTCGGACGCCTTCTTTGAGGTTCCGGATAGATATCCGGTCACGGCGATACGCAACACTTTGCAAGCTTCTTCTTCAATATTTTCAGTAGCTTCTCAAATCCTTTGTCAGCCACAACATTCTCTGCCTTCCACTGCAGCAATTCCAGTACGGTACCGAGCTTTGTGTTGCCATCTTCACAATTGGGGTACAACCCTTTTTTGTGATCCTCTAACATGCGATCGAACTTCAGCTTCTCCTTTTCACTTTCGCATTGCGTCCTTGCATCGACAATGACCCGGCGGAGATCACAATCATCAGGCACATCGTCTGGTTCCTCTTGATCTTCAGCAGCTTCACCCGTTGCAGCATCACTGTATTCAGGGGGCACATAGTTGTCATCGTACTCTTCTTCTTCGCCGTCTTCCATCATAACCCCTATTTCTCCGTGCCTCGTGCAAACATTATAGTGTGGCATGAAACCCTTGTAAAGCAGGTGGGAGTGAAGGATTTTCCGGTTAGAGTAAGACCTCGTATTCCCACATTCAGTGCATGGACAACACATAAAACCATTCTGCTTGTTTGCCTCAGCCGCTTCAAGAAACTCATGCACGCCCTTAATGTACTCGCGGGTGCGTCTGTCACCGTACATCCATTGCCGGTTCATCTGCGTGCATTATATATAATTAAGTGTCCAAATTAATAGAAGTTAATCATCACATTAAAACCAAAGTGCATACATAGTTCTCATCTAACAACATATAGCTCTCCAGAGCATCTAATTAATTAAACCATACATTGAAACTATGTAAAACATTTCAATGCGAAAACAAATGCGATCATAATCGCAACCAAGGTAACAATTGATCCAACGGCATAATGATACCAAGCCTCGGTATCAATGGCATATTTTCTAATCTTTCTAATCTTCAAGCGCATTGCATCCATCTTGATCTTGTGATCATCGACGACATCCGCAACATGCAACTCCAATATCATCTTCTCCTCCTCAATTTTTTTAATTTTTTCCTTCAACAAATTGTTTTCTTCTTCAACTAAATTTAACCTCTCGACAATAGGGTCGGTTGGCATTTCCGATTCACATACATCCTACATAAATAATATCTATGTCACGTTGGTCGGCATAATTTTCATAAACAATAAATGAACCAATAGTTATAAAGATAATATATATACCACATCCAAATCATAGACAGGACGAGGGCCGACGGGGGCGGATACCAAAACCATCGCACTATATAAGATGCAATAATAAAAGTAAGAAAATAATACAAGTATCTATGTAAACATGCAAGTAAGAATATTTTTCCTTTCAGAAAGAAGATAAAACAAGAGGCTCACCACGGTGGTGCCGGCGATGAGCTCGGCGCGGGTGATCGACGGCGGTGAAGACGGGGACGGGGCGTGACGGGCCGCTAAACCTAGACAAATATTATGGAAAATGGAGTTTGGAGGTCGAGCTTGGAGAGGAGAAAGCTTAAGTACTGTGGCTTGGGCATTCCATCGAACACCTTGTGTGCATAGGAGGTGAGCTAGAGCACCACCAAGCCCTCTCCCCCTCGGCCAGAGAAAAATAGAGCACTGGGGTGCTCTGCTCGCGAGCAAGGGGTATATATAGGCACCTCATTGGTCCCGGTTGGTGGCATGAGCCGGGACTAAAGGGGAGCCTTTGGTCCCGGTTCAAGCCACCAACCGGGACCAATGGTGGTGGGCCAGGAGCGAGGCCCATTGGTCCCGGTTCATCCCACCAACCGGGACCAAAAGGTCAGGAACCGGGACCAATGGCCCACGTGGCCCGGCCGGCCCCCTGGGCTCACGAACCGGGACCAATGCCCACATTGGTCCCGGTTCTGGACTGAACCGGGACTAATGGGCTGAGCCGGCCTGCACCAAAGCCCTGTTTTCTACTAGTGAAGCGCCTACTGTAGCGATCAAATATAGCAATTTAGAGCATCTACAGTCGGATTTGGCAAATCCGGCTCCCTATACGTCCGCAGTCGCGTCCGTGGATAGTGCCCGTTGGCCCCTCATATCTTGTTCCTGGCATCCACATATCTCAAATACGGATTCTCAAATCCATATAAATCCATGCACGTTGATCATACACGCCAATATCGCACGTAAATAACAAATGTTGGTACTGAAAATACATAGTTCTTGTTACATAAAATTTATTTAAGTGCACAACTTAAACATTAGCTCTTTGGTTTTCATTGTGGGTCCACATATGCTCCTCAAGATCATTGAGTAGCTGTTCGTGCATCTGATGATCTCGAAGATTCTGATGCATCTGCAGAAAGTTCATAAGCTGTGCTGCATCTTGATCTTCCGGGATTTGAACTTGTTCTCTAGGTGCTTCTAAATCATTGGTTTGGGCTACACCATCACCCTCCTCCTCAACAATCATATTTTGCAAAATAACACAACATGTCATGAGCTGCCAGAAACTTTTGAAATTCCACATCATTGCAACTCCGCGAACAATTCCCTAACGAGCTTGAAGCACTCCGAATGCCCTCTCCACATCCTTCATAGCTACTTCCTGCATTGTTGCAAAGTAGCTTTGTTTTTGCCCTATGGTTCGAATATGGTCTTCACAAATGTCGCCCACTGAGAATAAATG
Organism: Triticum urartu; assembly: GCF_003073215.2. NCBI lineage: Eukaryota > Viridiplantae > Streptophyta > Magnoliopsida > Poales > Poaceae > Triticum > Triticum urartu. The sequence goes on from NW_024113487.1 coordinate 32,760, forward strand.
CAGTCTGCAAGATAGTATCCCATGTTGTACTCACGGTCGTTGACAGTGTAGTTGCATGGCGGCGATTCCCCGTTGCAAAGCCTCTTGAACACCGAAGATTGTTGAAGCACGTTGATGTCGTTGTGAGATCCCAGTATTCCAAAGAAAGCATGCAAAATCCATAAGTCTTGTGATGCCATCACTTCAAGTATGATGGTGGCCTCTTTGGTGTGAACTTGATACATTCCCTGCAAATTTTTGGGGCAGTTCTTCTATTGCCAATGCATGCAATTAATTGGTCTGAGCATTTTTGAAAACTCTCTGGCCTCTCCAATAGACAACAACCTTTACATGTCCTGCACATTTGGTTCTATCAAATATTCTGCTCCAAACACCTGCACCACGACATGAGCAAACTTGACAGTAGCCTTCAGGCATATGCTCTCCCCTATCCTGATCATCTCGCCAAGGGCATTTGCGGCAATACCAAGTGCAAGCATCCTCAAAGCAGCCATGCACTTCTGCTTAGCAGAGAAAGAAAGTGGTCCGCAACAATCCCTCTTGAGCTTGAAGTAGTCATCATGTGCCTCCACTCACTCCACAATGTGCAAAAACAATGGTTTCCGCATGCGGAAGCAGCGATGAAACCATGGACCATCCGAAAAGGTTGGGTTTGGAGCAAAGTAATCCTTCAGCAATAGCCGTGCCCCAGACACCCAATCCCGATGTATCACTCTTCTCCCTTTGATTGAGCCCTTAAAGTTGAGAATATGCTCCACCCGTCGGCCTATTTCGTCTTGCATGCTCATGAGCATGATCGTGACCAACTATTTGTGTGAATCCGAGGAATCAAGGAAGCTTCTTGAATCATTTGATCAAGCTCTGTTGGCCCATACTCCTCGTCGGACGAAGCATCAGAATTCATCGTTTTCCTTGAAAAATCACAAAAAAAATCCGATCAATCAATGTATCGAGCACATAGAGTGCAAAGCGGAGCCAGAGAGTTGCCGGACGTACCGTGGTGGGGGTCCAAGCCGGCAAACACGACCCCGACGGCAAGGATGGGAGAGACGATTGCTCTGTTGGAGGTGCCGACGCAGAGGCTAGGAACTGCTACGGGGCGCGCGCGGCGGCAGACCGGCGAGACGGACGTCGAGGAGGATGAAGAAGAGAGAACAGAGCAAATGAATCCGGTAGGTCAATTTGGTGCAACTTGCGGTGGGGACAGCCTGTCGGGTCAGACGCACGCGTGGACGTGCCCATATCCGCCCCATATTTGGGTTGGATTTGAGGGGTGCCGGTCAACCCGGACGTTTAAGGTCTGTTTGAGGCGTCCGTCTGGGTTGAAATTTCGTGACTGAGCGGCCCGCCCGAGCGTATGAAGCGGGTTGGGGCGCGCAGCTGCAGATGCTCTTACCCTGGTTTTCTTCGCTTTTTACCTTAGGCTTTTCTCCCATGCCCGGTAGCTTAGTCTGCCTGCGGCCCGTTTAGAAAGGAAAAAAAATCACTAGCCACTCATGTTTGCGGCCCGTTTAGAAAGGAAAAAATCGCTAGCCACTCATGTGTGCAGCCCGTTAGGCACTCAGAGTCAGCGGCCGCCGCACGAAGACGTCCGAGCCTAGCTCAAAAAAATAAAAAGACGTCCGAGCCTAGTGTTCGTCGGAGAAGTCCCAGTCATGCAGTTTATTTCTCCGCAACAACGATTTCCGATCCACAACACAAGACGACTCCCGTATCCTCTATAAAATCCTGGCGATCGAGGGGACGTCTCCTCGTCTCGTTCAATAGAATAGATCGGTCGATAGATCAATCAGGCCTAGCTAGGAGATCATGTCGCATCGGCCGCCGCCGCCGCCGCATGCTGAAGCCGCCGCAGGCATGGGCAGGGGCAGGGGCAAGGCGCGAGTGGTGGAGGTCTGGGCCCATAATCAGGAGGCAGAGCTGGCTCGCATGTCGGACATGTTCCGGGACTTCCCCATCGCCGTGGTGGCCACGTCCTACGACGTCCCTCCCCGCCCCGTCCCAGGCTGCGCCCGCGAACTCGCGGCAGACGCCGACGGCGTCTATCACATTACTGGCCTCATGCCGTACTACCGCAACATGGACGCCAACTGCCAGCACATCTACAACAGGGTCAGAGGCGTGCGGTTTCTGCAGATCGCCTTGGCGCTGGTCAACCGCGACGGCGACCTCGCCCGTGTCTCGCGGTTCCACCTGGGCGTGCCGTCGGCCAAGGAGGAGCGATTTATGTTGAAGCTGGGTGTGGAGCCCTGCGTAGGCCGCGTCGACCGCGCCCGCTTCGCCAATGCTCTCAGGGCCTGCGGCGCCGTCATGATAACCGATGTCACCTGGGTGACCTCGGACAGCGCTGAGGATATCGCCCACTTGGTGGACTGCTTATGTAACCCTCTTCAGATCTATCCCAAACATAATCACGGCCGCTACGGGCTCATCCGCCTGATCCGGATTCACTTTCCGAATCTTTACGACCTCAAATTTCTCGCAGAGTGGGAAACTCTGGGTGGGGAGGAGCCTCCGCTGTTTGCAGCCGCTAGGGCCGCCAAATCACCCGACGACCTCCTCCACGGATTCCTTGCGCTAATGAGGGAGCCCAACTTTAGAGAGCGGATGATGGAATACAATGAGATCTTGTGCGGCCTCGGACACTGGAGCAGCCCCGAACTCGATTCGTTCAGGTTGAGCTATGAGGAGCAAGAGAGGCAATTCAAGGTGGCACTCGCTGAGATAAACGGCCTCGACGTGTCTGATCTCGAACACGTCCACATGCACTAGCTGAAAAGGATCGATGGCGCAACACACAACCTTTGAAAAATTAGCAGGTTTCCGCAGGAAAGCATGCATTGTTCTATGCAACATTTGTTATTTTCAATAGTGACTAAAGCACATTTTTCTTTTGAAGCGGAAGATTACTTGTTATTTTTTGGGATTACTTGTTATTTGTTGGGATCACTATTGAATATAATTTTTTTGAGGTAAGGATCACTATTGAATATTTGGGGGAGCTAGTTGCGGATTTTGGGCAATTTGATGTACCCAAGCACCTACTTTTTTTTTCAGATGCCATCTTAATATTTTTATTATTGGTGAAGCTGCGCAATGCATATGTGTTTTTCCTCTGAGTATAGATGCTCCGATTCTGCCCAGGTGTGTACTGACTCGATACTTTTGAGGTAATTTAGGTAAAACCGGGAGATTAAATTTTGTGAATTTGCACTCCTTCATGTGCATGCATCACTAGTAGAAAAGAGGGCTTTGGTTCAGGCCGGGTCAGCCCATTAGTTCCGGTTCAGTCCAGAATTGGGACCCATGAAGCATTGGTCCAGGTTCGTGAGGCCAGGGGCCTGCCGGGCCTCGTGGGGGCATTGGTCCCGATTCGTTTGGCCCCTTTGGTCCCGGTTGGTGGGACGAACCGGGACGAATGGGCCTCGCTTCTGGCCCACCACCATTGGTCCCGGTTGGTGGCTTGAACCGGGACAACAGGCTTCCCTTTAGTCCCGGTTTGTGCCATGAACCGGGACCAATGAGGTGCCTATATATACCCCTTGCCCGCGAGCAGAGCACTCCAGTGCTCTGTTTTTCTCTGGACGGCGAGCGGAGGGTTTTGTGATGCTCTAGCTCACCTCCTATGCACATGAGGTGTTTGATGAAATGCCCGAGCCACACTAGTTAAGCTTTCTCCTCTCGAAGCTAGACCTCAAAGCTCCATTTTCCTCGAGATTTGTCTAGGTTTAGCGGCCTGTCACGTTCCATTCCCGTCTTCACCGCCGTCGATCGCCCACGCCGATCTCGTCGCCGGCACCACCGTGGTGAGCCTCCTGTTCTTATCTTGTTTCTGATAGAAAAAAAATTCTTACTTTAGATAGATACTTGTCTAATTTTCTTACTTTTATTATTGCTTGTTATTATATAGTGCGATGGTTTTGGTATCCGCCCCCGTCGGCCCTCGTCCTGGCTATGATTCGGATGTGGTATATATTATCTTTTTATAACTATTTGGTTCATTTATTGTTTATGGCAATTATGCCGACCAACGTGACATAGATTTTATTTATGTAGGAGGTAGTTGAACCAGAAATTCCAACCGACCCTATTGTCGAGAGGTTAAATTTAGTTGAAGAAGAAAACAATTACTTGAAGGAAAAACTAAAAAAATTAAGGAGGAGAAGATGATATTGGAGTTGCATGTTGCGGATGTCGTCGATTATCACAAGATCAAGATGGATGCAATGCGGTTGAAGATGAGAAAGATTAGAAAATATGCCATTCATACCGAGGCTTGGTATCATTATGCCGTTGGATCAATTGTTACCTTGGTTGCGATTATGATCGCATTTGTTTTCGCATTGAAATGTTTTACATAGTTTCAATGTGTGGTTTAATTAATTAGATGCTCTGGAGAGCTATATGTTAGATGAGAACTATGTATGTACTTTGGTTTTAATGTGATGATGAACTTCTATTAATTTGGTCACTTAATTATCTATTCATGATGTTCTGTAATGGTTTTTGACACACTTTATTATATATAATGCACGCAGATGAACCGGCAATGGATGTACGGTGACAGACACACCTCCGAGTACATTAAGGGCGTGCATGATTTTCTCGAAGTGGCTGAGGCAAACAAGAAGAATGGTTTTATGTGTTGTCCATGCCCTAAATGTGGGAATACGAAGTCTTACTCTGACCGGAAAATCCTTCACACCCACCTGCTTTACAATGGTTTCATGCCACACTATAATGTTTGGACGAGGCACGGAGAAATAGGGGTTATGATGGAAGACGGCGAAGAAGAAGAGGACGATGACAACTATGTGCCCCCTGAATACGGTGATGCTGCAACGGGGGAAGCTGCTGAAGATCAAGAGGAACCAGACGATGTGCCCAATGATGCTGCAACAGGGGAAGCTGCTGAAGATCAAGAGGAACCAGACGATGTGCCCGATGATGATGATCTCCGCCGGGTCATTGTCGATGCAAGGACGCAATGCGAAAGTCAAAAGGAGAAGCTGAAGTTTGATCGCATGTTAGAGGATCACAAAAAAGGGATGTACCCCAATTGCGAAGATGGCAACACAAAGCTCGGTACCGTACTGGAATTGCTGCAGTGGAAGGCAGAGAATGTTGTGCCTGACAAAGGATTTGAGAAGCTACTGAAAATATTGAAGAAGAAGCTTCCAAAGGATAACGAATTGCCCGACAGTACATATGCAGCAAAGAAGGTCGTATGCCCTCTAGGATTGGAGGTGCAGAAGATACATGCATGCCCTAATGACTGCATCCTCTACCGCGGTGCGTACAAGGATCTGAACACATGCCCGGTATGCGGTGCATTGCGGTATAAGATCAGTCGAGATGACCCTGGTGATGTTGACGGCGAGCCCTCTAGGATGAGGGTTCCTGCGAAGGTGATGTGGTATGCAACTATAATACCACGGTTGAAACGTCTGTTCAGAAACGAAGAGCATGCCAAGTTGATGCGGTGGCATAGTTAGGACCGTAAGAAAGACGGGAAGTTGAGAGCACCTGCTGACGGGTCGCGGTGGAGAAAAATCGAGAGAAAGTACTGGCCTGAGTTTGCAAGTGACCCAAGGAACGTATGGTTTGGTTTAACCGCGGATGGCATTAATCCTTTCGGGGAGCAGAGCAGCAATCACAGCACCTAGCCCATGACTCTATGTATGTATAACCTTCCTCCTTGGATGCGCATGAAGCGGAAGTTCATTATGATGCCAGTTCCCATCCAAGGCCCTAAGCAACCCGACAACGACATTGATGTGTTCCTAAGGCCATTAGTTGAAGAACTTTTACAGCTGTGAAATGGAAGCGGTGTACGTACGTGGGATGAGCACAAACAGGAGGAATTTAACCTGCACGCATTGCTGTTTGTAACCATCAACGATTGACCCGCTCTCAGTAACCTTTCAGGACAGACAAACAAGGGATACCACGCATGCACGCACTGTTTAGATCAAACTGAAAGTATATACCTGGACAAATGCAGGAAGAATGTGTACCTGGGCCATCGTCGATTTCTTCCGACCAACCATCAATGTCGAAAGAAAGGCAAGCATTTCAAAGGCGAGGCAGATCACCGAAAGAAGCCCGCCATGCGTACCGGTGATCACGTACTTGCTATGGTCAGTCATTTACAAGTAATCTTTGGAAAGGGTCCCGACGGACTAGCTGTTCCGAATGACGCTGAGGGACACGCACATGTGGAAGAAGAAATCTATATTTTGGGACCTACCCTACTGGAAAGACCTAGAGATCCGCTCTTTAATTGACGTGATGCACGTGACGAAGAACCTTTGCGTGAACCTGCTAGGCTTCTTGGGCGTGTATGGGAAGACAAAAGATACACCTGAGGCACGGGAGGACCTGCAACGTTTGCACAAAAAACACGGCATGCCTCCGAAGTAGTATGAAGGTCCTGCCAGCTACGCTCTTACGAAAGAAGAGAAATAAATCTTCTTTGAATGCCTGCTCAGTATGAAGGTCACGACTGGCTTCTCGTCGAATATAAAGGGAATAATAAATATGCCAGAGAAGAAGTTCCAGAACCTACAGTCTCATGACTGCCACGTGATTATGACGCAACTACTTCCGGTTGCATTGAGGGGGCTTCTACCGGAAAACGTCCGATTAGCCATTGTGAAGCTATGTGCATTCCTCAATGCAATCTCTCAGAAGGTGATCGATCCAGAAATCGTACCAAGGCTAAGGAGTGATGTGCCGCAATGTCTTGTCAGTTTCGAGCCGGTGTTCCCACCATCCTTATTCAATATCATGACGCACGTCCTAGTTCCTCTAGTCGACGAGATTGTCATTCTGGGGCCCGTATTTCTACACAATATGTTCCCCTTTGAGAGGTTCATGTGAGTCCTAAATAAATATGTGCGTAACTGCGCTAGGCCAGAAGGAAGCATCTCCATGGGCCATCAAACAGAGGATGTCATTGGGTTTTGTGTTGACTTCATTCTTGGCCTTAAGAAGATATGTCTCCCTAAATCACGGTATGAGGGGAGACTGACTGGAAAAGTCACGCTGGGAGGGGACTCAATAATATGCAGGGACGGACATTCTTGGTCTCAAGCACACTACACAGTTCTACAGAACTCTACCTTGGTGACCCCGTATGTCGATGAACACAAGAACAGTCTGCGCTCCAAACACCCGAAGCAGTGCGACCACTGGATTACATGTGAACACATCAGGACTTTCAGCAGTTGGTTGGAAACACGTCTCAGAGGTGACAACACTGTTTGTGATGAGCTGTACTTGTTGTCCAGGGGACCATCTTTGACTGTATTGACTTACAAAGGATACGAGATAAATGGTAATACATTTTACACGATCGCCCAAGATCAAAAGAGCACCAACCAAAATAGCGGTGTCCGCTTTGATGCAGCAACCGAGAGGGGAAAGGACACATATTATGGTTACATAGTGGACATATGGGAACTTGACTACGGACATGATTTTAAGGTCCCTTTGTTTAAGTGGAAATGGGTCAATCTGTCACGAGGCGGGGTACAGATAGACCCACAGTACGGAATGACAATAGTGGATCTGAAATATCTTGGGTACACTGACGAATCGTTTGTCCTAGCCAATGATGTGGCACAGGTTATCTATGTGAAGGACATGTCTACCAAACCAAGAAAAAGAAAAGATAAGGAAGCGAATACATCATACGATGAGCCAAAGCGCCACATAGTTCTTTCAGGAAAAAGGGACATCGTGGGAGTGGAGGGCATGTTGGAAATATGCCCTAGAGGCAATAATAAAAGCATTATTATTATATTTCTTGTTCATGATAATTGTCTTTATTCATGCTATAATTGTGTTATCCGGAAATCGTAATACATGTGTGAATAACAGACACCAACATGTCCCTAGTAAGCCTCTAGTTGACTAGCTCGTTGATCAACAGATAGTCATGGTTTCCTGACTATGGACATTGGATGTCATTGATAACGAGATCACATCATTAGGAGAATGATGTGATGGACAAGACCCAATCCTAAACATAGCACAAGATCGTATAGTTCGTTTGCTAGAGTTTTTCCAATGTCAAAGTATCTTTTCCTTAGACCATGAGATCGTGTAACTCCCGGATACCGTAGGAGTGCTTTGGGTATGCCAAACGTCACAACGTAACTGGGTGACTATAAAGGTAGACTACGGGTATCTCCGAAAGTGTCTGTTGGGTACATGGATCAAGACTGGGATTTGTCACTCCGTATGACGGAGAGGTATCACTGGGCCCACTCGGTAATGCATCATCATAATGAGCTCAAAGTGACCAAGTGTCTGGTCACGGGATCATGCATTACGGTACGAGTAAAGTGACTTGCCGGTAACGAGATTGAACGAGGTATTGGGATACCGACGATCGAATCTCGGGCAAGTAACATATCGATTGACAAAGGGAATTGCATACGGGGTTGATTGAATCCTCGACATCGTGGTTCATCCGATGAGACCATCGTGGAGCATGTGGGAGCCATCATGGGTATCTAGATCCCGCTGTTGGTTATTGACCGGAGAGTCGTCTCGGTCATGTCTGCTTGTCTCCCGAACCCGTAGGGTCTACACACTTAAGGTTCGGTGACGCTAGGGTTGTGAAGATATGTATATGCAGAAACCCGAATTTTGTTCGGAGTCCCGGATGAGATCCCGGATGTCACGAGGAGTTCTGGAATGGTCCGGAGGTAAAGAATTATATATAGGAAATGTTGTTTCGGCCATCGGGACAAGTTTCGGGGTTATCGGTATTGTACCGGGACCACCGGAGGGGTCCCGGGGGCCCACCGGGTGGGGCCACCTGTCCCGGGGGGCCACATGGGCTGTAGGGGGTGCGCCTTGGCCTACATGGGCCAAGGGCACCAGCCCCACTAGGCCCATGCGCCTAGGGTTTCCATGGGGGAGGAGTCCAAGTGGTGGAAGGCACCTCTAGGTGCCTTGGGGGGGAGGGAATCCTCCCCTTGGCAGCCGCACCTAGGAGATTAGATCTCCTAGGCTGCGCACCAACCCCCCTTGGCCCTCCTATATATAGTGGGGGAGAGGAGGGACTTACCACACCAGCCCCTGGCGCCTCCCTCTCTCCCCGTTACGTCTCTCTTCCTCGTAGTATAGGCGAAGCCCTGCTACTGTGACGCCCTGCATCCACCACCACGCCGTCGTGCTGCTGGATCTTCGTCAACCTCTCCTTCCCCCTTGCTGGATCAAGAAGGAGGAGACGTCTCCCGTCCCGTACGTGTGTTGAACGCGGAGGTGCCGTCCGTTCGGCGCTTGGTCATCGGTGATTTGGATCACGTCGTGTTCGACTACATCATCACCGTTCTTTTGAACGCTTCCGTGCGCGATCTACAAGGGTATGTAGATGCATCCAATGACTCGTTGCTAGATGAACTCCAAGATGATCTTGGTGAAACGAGTAGGAATTTTTTTGTTTTCTGCAACGTTCCCCAACAGTGGCATCATGAGCTAGGTTTATGCGTAGTTCTTCTTGCGCGAGTAGAACACAATTAGTTGTGGGCGTGGATTTGTCAACTTTCTTGCCGTTACTAGTCTTTTCTTGCTTCAGTGGTATTGTGGGATGAAGCGGCCCGGACCAACCTTACACGTACGCTTACGTGTGACCGGTTCCACCGACTAACATGCACTAGTTGCATAAGGTGGCTGGCGGGTGTCTGTCTCTCCCACTTTAGTTGGAGCAGATTCGATGAACAGGGTCCTTATGAAGGGTAAATAGAAGTTGACAAATCACGTTGTGGCTTAAACGTAGGTAAGAAGACGTTCTTGCTAGAACCCTAAATCAGCCACGTAAAACTTGCAACAACAATTAGAGGACGTCTAACTTGTTTTTGCAGCAAGTGGTTTGTGATATGATATGGCCAAAGTTGTGATGAATGATGAATGATCTATATGTGATGTATGAGATGTTCATGCTATTGTAATAGGAATCACGACTTGCATGTCGATGAGTATGACAACCGGCAGGAGCCATAGGAGTTGTCTTTATTCTTTTATATGACCTGCGTGTCATCAAGAAACGCCATGTAAATTAGTTTACTTTATTGCTAAACGCGTTAGCCATAGTAGTAGAAGTAATAGTTGGCGAGCAACTTCATGGAGACACGATGATGGAGATCATGGTGTTAAGCCGGTGACAAGATGATCATGGAGCCCCAAGATGGAGATCAAAGGAGCTATGTGATATTGGCCATATCATGTCACGTTCATTATTTGATTGCATGTGATGTTTATCATGTTTTTGCATCTTGTTTACTTAGAACGACGGTAGTAAATAAGATGATCCCTCATAACAATTTCAAGAAGTGTTCTCCCCTAACTGTGCACCGTTGCTACAGTTCGTCGTTTCTAAGCACGCAGTGATGATCGGGTGTGATGGATCCTTACGTTCACATTCAACGGGTGTTGACGAGCCTAGCATGTACAGACATGGCCTCGGAACACATGCAAAACACTTAGGGTTAACTTGACGAGCCTAGCATGTACAGACATGGCCTCGGAACACAGAAGACTGAAAGGTCGAGCATGAGTCGTATAGAAGATACGATCAACATGAAGATGTTCACCGACGTTGGCTAGTCCGTCTCACGTGATGATCGGACACGGCCTAGTTGACTCGGATCATGTAATACTTAGATGACTAGAGGGATGTCTAATCTAAGTGGGAGTTCATTAATAATTTGATTAGATGAACTTAATTATCATGAACTTAGTCTAAAATCTTTGCAATATGTCTTGTAGATCAAATGGCCAACGTAGTCCTCAACTTCAACGCGTTCCTAGAGAAAACCAAGCTGAAAGACGATGGCAGCAACTATACGGACTGGGTCCGGAACCTGAGGATCATCCTCATAGCTGCCAAGGAAGATTATGTCCTACAAGCACCGCTAGGTGATCCACCCGTCCCACAAAACCAAGACGTTATGAACGCTTGGCAGACACGTGCTGATGACTACTCCCTCGTTCAGTGCGGCATGCTTTACAGCTTAGAGCCGGGGCTCCAAAAGCGTTTTGAGAGACATGGAGCATACGAGATGTTCGAAGAGCTGAAAATGGTTTTTCAAGCTCATGCACGGATCGAGAGATATGAAGTCTCCGATAAGTTCTTCAGCTGTAAGATGGAGGAAAATAGTTCTGTCGGTGAGCACATACTCACTATGTCTGGGTTACATAACCGCTTGTCTCAGCTGGGAGTTAATCTCCCGGATGATGCGGTCATTGACAGAATCCTCCAGTCGCTTCCACCAAGCTACAAGAGCTTTGTGATGAACTTCAACATGCAGGGGATGCAAAAGACCATTCCTGAGTTGTTCTCAATGCTGAAATCAGCGGAGGTAGAAGCCAAGAAGGAACATCAAGTGTTGATGGTCAATAAAACCACTAAGTTCAAGAAAGGCAAGGGTAAAAAGAACTTCAAGAAGGACGGCAAGGAGGTTGCCGCGCCCGGCAAGCAAGCTGCCGGGAAGAAGCCAAAGAATGCACCCAAGCCCGAGACTGAGTGCTTTTATTGCAAGGGAAGCGGTCACTGGAAGCGTAACTGCCCTAAATACTTAGCGGACAAGAAGGCCGGCAAAACAAAAGGTATATGTGATATACATGTAATTGATGTGTACCTAACCAGTACTCGTAGTGACTCCTGGGTATCGATACCGGTGCCGTTGCTCATATATGTAACTCACAGCAGGAGCTGCGGAATAAACGGAGACTGGCGAAGGACGAGGTGACGATGCGCGTCGGGAATGGTTCCAAGGTCGATGTGATCGCCGTCGGCACGCTACCTTTACATTTACCTACGGGATTAGTTATAAACCTCAATAATTGTTATTTAGTGCCAAGTTTGAGCATGAACATTGTATCAGGATCTCGTTTAATATGAGATGGCTACTCATTTAAATCCGAGAATAATGGTTGTTCTATTTATATGAGAGATATGTTTTATGGTCATGCTCCTATGGTGAATGGTTTATTCTTTATGAATCTCGAACGTAATACTACACATGTTCATAATGTGAGTACCAAAAGATGTAAGGTTGATAATGATAGTCCCACATACTTGTGGCACTGCCGCCTTGGTCACATAGGTGTCAAACGCATGAAGAAGCTCCATGCAGATGGACTTTTAGAGTCTCTTGATTATGAATCATTTGACACGTGCGAACCATGCCTCATGGGTAAGATGACCAAGACTCCGTTCTCAGGAACAATGGAGCGAGCAACCAACTTATTGGAAATCATACATACTGATGTATGCGGTCCAATGAATGTTGAGGCTCGCGGTGGCTATCGTTATGTTCTCACCCTAACTGATGACTTGAGTAGATATGGGTATGTCTACTTAATGAAACACAAGTCTGAAACCTTTGAAAAGTTCAAGGAATTTCAGAGTGAGGTTGAGAATCAACGTGACAGGAAAATCAAGTTTCTACGATCAGATCGTGGAGGAGAATACTTGAGTCACGAATTTGGCACACACTTAAGAAAATGTGGAATAGTTTCACAACTCACGCCGCCTGGAACACCTCAGCGTAACGGTGTGTCCGAACGTCGTAATCGCACTCTATTAGATATGGTGCGATCTATGATGTCTCTTACCGATTTACCGCTATCTTTTTGGGGCTATGCTTTAGAGACTGCCGCATTCACTTTAAATAGGGCTCCGTCGAAATCCGTTGAGACGACAACGTATGAATTATGGTTTGGGAAGAAACCTAAGCTGTCGTTTCTAAAAGTTTGGGGATGCGATGCTTATGTCAAGAAACTTCAACCTGAAAAGCTCGAACCCAAGTCGGAAAAATGCGTCTTCATAGGATACCCAAAAGAAACTATTGGGTACACCTTCTACCTCAGATCCGAAGGCAAGATCTTTGTTGCCAAGAATGGGTCCTTTCTGGAGAAAGAGTTTCTCTCGAAAGAAGTAAGTGGGAGGAAAGTAGAGCTTGATGAAGTATTACCTCTTGAACCGGAAAATGGCGCAACTCAAGAAAATGTTCCTGAGGTGCCTGCACCGACTAGAGAGGAAGTTAATGATAATGATCAAGATACTTCTGATCAAGCTCCTACTGAAATTCGAAGGTCCACAAGGACATGTTCCGCACCAGAGTGGTACGGCAAACCTGTCTTGGAAATCATGTTGTTAGACAACGGTGAACCTTCGAACTATGAAGAAGCGATGACGGGCCCGGATTCCGACAAATGGCTAGAAGCCATGAAATCCGAGATAGGATCCATGTATGAAAATGAAGTATGGACTTTGACTGACTTGCCCGTTGAACGGCGAGCCATAGAGAATAAATGGATCTTTAAGGAGAAGACAGACGCGGATGGAAATGTGACCATCTATAAAGCTCGACTTGTCGCTAAGGGTTATCGACAAGTTCAAGGGGTTGACTACGATGAGACTTTCTCACTGGTAGCGAAGCTAAAGTCCGTCTGAATCATGTTAGCAATTGCCGCATTCTATGATTATGAAATATGGCAAATGGACGTCAAAACGGCATTACTTAATGGTTTCCTTAAGGAAGAATTGTATATGATGCAGCCGGAAGGTTTTGTCGATCCTAAGAATGCTGACAAAGTGTGCAAGCTCCAACGCTCGATTTATGGGCTGGTGCAAGCATCTCGGAGTTGGAACATTCGCTTTGATGAGATGATCAAAGCGTTTGGGTTTACGCAGACTTATGGAGAAGCCTGCGTTTACAAGAAAGTGAGTGGGAGCTCTGTAGCATTTCTCGTACTATATGTAGATGACATACTTTTGATGGGAAATGATATAGAACTCTTGGAGAGCATCAAGGCCTACTTGAATAAGAGTTTTTCAATGAAGGACCTTGGAGAAGCTGCTTATATATTAGGCATCAAAATCTATAGAGATAGATCGAGACGCCTCATAGGTCTTTCACAAAGCACATACCTTGATAAGATATTGAAGAAGTTCAATATGGATCAATCCAAGAAGGGGTTCTTGCCTGTGTTACAAGGTATGAAATTGAGCTCGGCTCAATGTCCGACCACGGCAGAAGATATAGAAGAGATGAGCGTCATCCCCTATGCATCAGCCATAGGTTCTATTATGTATGCCATGCTGTGTACCAGACCAGATGTAAACCTTGCCGTAAGTTTGGTAGGAAGGTACCAAAGTAATCCTGGCTAGGAACACTGGACAGCGGTCAAGAATATCCTGAAGTACCTGAAAAGGACTAAGGAAATGTTTCTCGTTTATGGAAGTGACGAAGAGCTCGTCGTAAAGGGTTACGTCGACGCTAGCTTCGACACAGATCTGGATGACTCTAAGTCACAAACCGGATACGTGTATATTTTGAATGGTGGGGCAGTAAGCTGGTGCAGTTGCAAGCAAAGCGTCATGGCGGGATCTATGTTTGAAGCGGAGTACATGGCAGCCTCGGAGGCAGCACATGAAGCAATATGGGTGAAGGAGTTCATCACCGACCTAGGAGTCATACCCAATGCGTCGGGGCCGATCAAGCTCTTTTGTGACAACACTGGAGCTATTGCACTTGCCAAGGAGCCCAGGTTTCACAAGAAGACAAGGCACATCAAGCGTCGCTTCAACTCCATTCGTGAAAATGTTCAAGATGGAGACATAGAGATTTGTAAAGTACATACGGACCTGAATGTAGCAGATCCGTTGACTAAACCTCTCCCTAGAGCAAAACATGATCAACACCAGAATTCCATGGGTGTTCGATTCATCACAATGTAACTAGATTATTGACTCTAGTGCAAGTGGGGGACTGTTGGAAATATGCCCTAGAGGCAATAATAAAAGCATTATTATTATATTTCCTTGTTCATGATAATTGTCTTTATTCATGCTATAATTGTGTTATCCGGAAATCGTAATACATGTGTGAATAACAGACACCAACATGTCCCTAGTGAGCCTCTAGTTGACTAGCTCGTTGGTCAACAGATAGTCATGGTTTCCTGACTATGGACATTGGATGTCATTGATAACGAGATCACATCATTAGGAGAATGATGTGATGGACAAGACCCAATCCTAAACATAGCACAAGATCGTATAGTTCGTTTGCTAGAGTTTTCCAATGTCAAGTATCTTTTGCTTAGACCATGAGATCGTGTAACTCCCGGATACCGTAGGAGTGCTTTGGGTATGCCAAACGTCACAACGTAACTGGGTGACTATAAAGGTAGACTACGGGTATCTCCGAAAGTGTCTGTTGGGTGACATGGATCAAGACTGGGATTTGTCACTCCGTATGACGGAGAGGTATCACTGGGCCCACTCGGTAATGCATCATCATAATGAGCTCAAAGTGACCAAGTGTCTGGTCACGGGATCATGCATTACGGTACGAGTAAAGTGACTTGCCGGTAACGAGATTGAACGAGGTATTGGGATACCGACGATCGAATCTCGGGCAAGTAACATATCGATTGACAAAGGGAATTGCATACGGGGTTGATTGAATCCTCGACATCGTGGTTCATCCGATGAGACCATCGTGGAGCATGTGGGAGCCATCATGGGTATCTAGATCCCGCTGTTGGTTATTGACCGGAGAGTCGTCTCGGTCATGTCTGCTTGTCTCCCGAACCCGTAGGGTCTACACACTTAAGGTTCGGTGACGCTAGGGTTGTGAAGATATGTATATGCAGAAACCCGAATTTTGTTCGGAGTCCCGGATGAGATCCCGGATGTCACGAGGAGTTCTGGAATGGTCCGGAGGTAAAGAATTATATATAGGAAATGTTGTTTCGGCCATCGGGACAAGTTTCGGGGTTATCGGTATTGTACCGGGACCACCGGAGGGGTCCCGGGGGCCCACCGGGTGGGGCCACCTGTCCCGGGGGGCCACATGGGCTGTAGGGGGTGCGCCTTGGCCTACATGGGCCAAGGGCACCAGCCCCACTAGGCCCATGCGCCTAGGGTTTCCATGGGGGAGGAGTCCAAGTGGTGGAAGGCACCTCTAGGTGCCTTGGGGGGGAGGGAATCCTCCCCTTGGCAGCCGCACCTAGGAGATTAGATCTCCTAGGCTGCGCACCAACCCCCCTTGGCCCTCCTATATATAGTGGGGGAGAGGAGGGACTTACCACACCAGCCCCTGGCGCCTCCCTCTCTCCCCGTTACGTCTCTCTTCC
>NW_024113488.1:0-9648 GCF_003073215.2 Triticum urartu
AATAGCTTCTACCCACTTAGTAACGTAATCAACAGCAACTAAAATATGTGTATAACCATTAGAGGAAGGAAAAGGTCCCATATAGTCAAAGCCCCAAAATTCAAATGGTTCAATAACAAGTGAATAATTCATAGGCATTTCTTGATGTCTACTAATATTACCAATTCTTTGAAATTCATCACAAGATGAGACAAACTTACGGGCATCCTTGAATAGAGTAGGCCAATAAAAACCAGATTGTAGTACCTTATGTGCAGTTCTATCTCCAGCATGGTGCCCTCCATAGGCTTCGGAGTGACATTTGCGTAGGATCTGTTCCTGTTCATGCTCAGGTACACAACGTCTAATAACACCATCTACTCCTTCTTTATAAAGATGTGGGTCATCCCAAAAGTAATGTCTCAAATCATAGAAGAACTTTTTCTTTTGCTGGTATGTGAAACTAGGTGGTATAAACTTAGCAACAATGTAATTAGCATAATCAGCATACCATGGAGCAGTATGAGAAGCATTTATGGCATTTAATTTCTCATCAGGAAAGCTATCATCAATAGGTAGTGGGTCATCAAGCACATTTTCTAACCTAGACAAGTTGTCTGCAACGGGGTTCTCAGCTCCTTTTCTATCAACAATATGCAAATCAAATTCTTGTAGCAAGAGAACCCATCTAATAAGTCTAGGTTTAGCATCTTTCTTTTCCATAAGATATTTAATAGCAGCATGATCAGTGTGAATAGTTACTTAAGAATCAACAATATAAGGTCTAAACTTATCACAGTCAAATACAACTGCTAAGAATTCTTTTTCAGTAGTAGCATAATTTCTTTGAGCATTGTCTAGAGTTTTGCTAGCATATTGAATAACATTTAGTTTCTTATCAACTCTTTGTCCTAGAACAGCACCTACAGCATAATCACTAGCATCGCACATAATTTCAAAGGGTAAAACCAATCAGGTGGCTGGACAATAGGTGCAGAGATCAATGCTTTCTTAAGTATTTCAAATGCTTCTACACAATCATCATCAAAAACAAATGGTATATCTTTTTTTAATAAATTAGTCAGAGGCCGAGAGATTTTTGAGAAGTCCTTAATGAACCTCCTATAAAAAACCGGCATGACCAAGGAAACTTCTTATACCTTTCATGTCCTTGGGACATGGCATCTTTTCAATAGCATCAAACTTGGCTTTATCAACTTCAATACCTCTTTCAGAAACTTTATGCCCCAAGACAATACCTTCATTAACCATAAAGTGGCACTTTTCCCAATTCAAGACAAGATTAGTTTCTTCACATCTCTGCAAAACTCGATCAAGGTTGCTTAAGCCATCATCAAAAGAAGATCCATAGACGGAAAAGTCGTCCATGAAAACCTCACAAATCTTTTCACAAAAGTCA
Organism: Triticum urartu; assembly: GCF_003073215.2. Taxonomy (NCBI): domain Eukaryota; kingdom Viridiplantae; phylum Streptophyta; class Magnoliopsida; order Poales; family Poaceae; genus Triticum; species Triticum urartu. The sequence continues at coordinate 1,400 of NW_024113488.1, forward strand.
GAGAATATAGCCATCATGCATCTTTGAAAGGTAGCAGGTGCATTACATAAACCAAAAGGCATACGTCTATAAGCATAAGTACCAAAAGGGCATGGCTATGCACTAGAGAGTGTCTTGTATTGTGATTGATGCATCTTGTTCTTGGACGACAATGCGTGACACCTTAGACGAGTTAGACCTCCATACGAAGAAAGCGCAGGTCAATCTTGGAGAATACTTGAGCCACCTTATAGTAGCTCGATTCATTAAGAAGAAGCACATTGAATTAGTGATATTTGGGTGTAAGTGGATAATGTTTCTACTCTCATTTCTTTTATGGTCTTCTTTCTGCTCAATGCGGTAGGTATAGTAACAAGCAAACAAAGTCACGGGGTACATGCCTGATCTCCTTCTTTCGTAGACGATAACAAGAACATTTCCAACTACCTCTCAAGGAGAGAAACCAAGATAAGACCCATACCTAACGGTCGGAGAATCAGACCCATCGCTCTGTTCGATCCGTAAAGTGACTCATATTCTCACTTCTGCAGCACTCATCCAACTTTCGCCTTTGTGCGATCGCTAATCCCTAGTGAGAGCTAACAGTTTAATACGGTCACGCGTCTTTTTCCCTAGGCCACACATAGGAACAGACCGGAGCTGTATCCCCGTGGCAGGCTCAAGATCGCGATGATGAACTTATCTAACTGCGACAGCGTGAGAGGGTGGACAATATTTCCTGTAGATAAGCCTCCTTCTGCGTACCTCCAAGACGACTGAGCCTTAGTATTCTCTCTTGTCTCTTACCCCAACTTCCCTATTGCAACTGTTGATGAGAGGAATTGCCAATCCACCCGGCTCTCTCATTGAAAGCAGAAAACAGGTTTCGGATGAATCCCTTGGAATCTTAAGTCTTTACGAGAGCGATGTCTTGCGCTTACAAGACCGATACACAATTTAATCCTTTCTAAGGTATCAGCAGAGTGCTAGTCAGTGCAAGTTGAGAAGTACCTTAATGGGCCCCTTAAGATCATCAAGAGTATAACCCAATAGCAGCCCTCGCGGCTATGCTCACAACTCCCAAGGCTAAAGCACTATGTGCTCTAGATACTCCGTTCACTGTCATGTGCCCTAGAAAACTAAGATTAAGCCCAACTACATAATCTACGTAACCAAGGATATATTCTTTTTCTCGTCAAGAAAGCATAACTCAAAGAGAGTAACAATTCCAGGTCAGAAGCAATCAACAGATAGGAAAATAAGGTCTGCCTATTCGCCCATCTCGATAGAAACATCTCGACCCGCACACGCATCCACCCATCTCTCTTTTGAGCAACCAGGGCGACGACGAAGTGATTAAGAGGTCTTGGGCACAATGTGTACCTATAATAGTCACGACCACTCTCGAGTACTTTGGAGCTGCCAGACTTAGAAATGCAACAGAGTGCTAACTGACCAGATCTCACAACAGCTAAAGCGAACTTATTGCTCTGGCGAGAATCGGAAGCGAGCGTTAATCGTGGCGTACCCGCCACTTCCACACTAACATGTCCGATCTCTAACTTAGCTATGTAAGCATGCCGTGCTGCCTAAGCGTCGGTAACGAACTCCCTGCACTCAGACGTTTAAACACCTTTGAACACCATGCTTGGGACTGGATGAACAAATTTTTATACTTACTCTTGCGGCAAACATTTTCTGTGCGCCAGATCGTCACGAGTTTTTCAGAAGTTACTGGAACGATCGGATTATTAACCTCATGCAAATCCTGCCTACATTCACCTCTCTAATCGCTGCTCAATTTAATCGTCTAAGTCACCCCATTGCGATCAACATTCTCTACCTTATACTTAATGCTGAGAACCCTCTCCCCGGTGCTGAAACCACTTGGTTCCACGCACATCTACTTCTACCCACTACTCCAAGGTACGCTTGAGAGCGACGCCTTGAGATCATACGAGCACTGACCTTGGGTTCGAAGTCTATCGTGCGACACTACAAGTTTATTGTTCGGTCACCACACTAGTGCTGCTTACGTGTGTGTGTGGGGTTGAAGCACTCCGCACAATCTAGCCACACATGATGTTCCCTATCCTGCCTATCAATCCCGGCCTTCGCTGATGGAACGAAGGAGTTATGGTCAAGCTGAGGCATGCAAACACAGGTACTTTTCATCTGCGAGCTACTGGCGCTTGAGTTGAATAAGAGGGTTTAAAGACCTATCCTCTTGACCCAAAATCATACATCCCGAAAATAGACACATCTCACAGATGCAGCTAATATTTCTGTAGGCAATAAGAAGAAGGAGCTCTCTTTGACCTCAAGTGCATCTCTATGTTGACGTCAAAGTGATAGAACCCATCTATGCGAGTGGACCTCTTTTCAGCTGCTGCACCAAGACAATCTACCCCGAGACTAGACATGCACAACTGAAATACATTATGTCTTTCTATGAGCCAAGACTCTTAACGAATTGATACCTACCGTGAATCTATTCTGCGCATTCTACTAATATGTTCTTAGAACAGGAGCGTACGAATTGTAGCGTGTCCTTGGGCGAAACGATACGTCCAACTACTAATGCTCATCTATGCATTACCGTCATAATACGAATTATTTATGACCCCAATTGATGGATGCTGGTACATCAAATTATATACTCCAAAAAACAAATTTTCTGAAGTGCATATACTGCTTATTTTCTCCTCTTTTATTTAGAATTTGTGTATGAGAGAGTGTCATCATAAAGAAGAGCATTTGAGCAAAAAGACTGCCATAGGCCTCGTCTCCCCATCGGATCCGGATTGTAATCCCTGTGAAGATTCTGCTGACCATGTGCTTGAAGTAATAAATGTAGACATAAACTAGTTAGTGATGTATCCTACTTACATCTGGTACACTTGCCAAAACTTCCAAAGACGCTCCTGTTGAAAACCATCCTACTCGGTCTACTACCCCTATACTTTTTGCAAAACATGGTCCAATACAATTTAAGGTCTTATTAATTAATTAAATTCTTCTAACCTAGCGAGCACAAATATGAAGACCGAAGGGGCCACCATCTAACACTCTTCAGCCACATCCTGAGCCGAGATGGCATGCCTTAAACCACCTATGTGCAACCCCCTGGCCTACTCATAATATGGGTGGTTTGTGCCTCTCTCTCTAGGTGACTACGCTCATGCGACCAGAAACGTTTCATCTTCTTAGTCCGTGTCCTTATAGCAAGTTTTCTCCCCCTACATTCTGTTTTCTGGAGCAAGGAAAAAAAAAACATCATAAGATACGCCAAAATTTCGTCTTTTCGGGACGAAACTCCGCCGCCACGATGGCAGAAACTCTCCTTGGCCGGGAATCAAATTCGACTGATTTGACGTGACCGGCAGAGAGCGCATAGTTCAGCTACCTCTCCGAAGGAGTCATTATAACTACTCCCTTGCACCGGAGCGGGGAAATCATCGCCATCTCTATATCAATCTCCATACATTTCACTTCCTTCTCCATGGCGATTAGTGTGCACCCATCTCACACCAGATCAAACAACTCATCGCCGAATCCACCGGAGCTCACCATCTCAGGTCTCAAAACCCGGGTAGGTTCATCTCGTGGTAGGTCGCAATTTCTTGTGCGTCCAAGTCCAGGGGAGATTGGTTTCTACCCTAGGAGTTGCTAAATAGCTAGTGTGTAATCCCTATCTTTCATGTGTAGTTGATAGTGCATAGTGGGCATGTTGAATTTTGGGTTACCACTCCACCCCTGCATAGCTTACTCCCAGATTCACTTTAGTGCAGCCATTATTGAATACCCCCTGCTGCAGTATTGATGAACAGATGTGTTTGATGCTTTGTGAAGATACCGCTATGTGTTGCTTTCGGCACTGGCAGGACACACTGGGGAAGAAGTCTTGCCTAGTAGTAATCATCGTGAATTTGGGTATTCCGTTTCAGTAGGCCCAGAATGTTGGGAGTTAAGAAATGATCATGTTGTCTAGCCTCTAGTCGGAGTTTATAGTTGACGTAGCGCGCGGTCGTATAACCACTACATACAGCCATACTGATTCCTTACCAATTTAGTTCTGAGTGGCGGGAGCCAGGAAGGCATTCTGGTCCAATAATAAGTAGATTGCAATGGGTTGCTAGAGTGAAAGAACGCTTAAACCCTGAGTCTGCAACCGTGCTTTGTAAGGGCGCTGATTTGCCGATCCATATGTTGTCAATAGGCTATACCGTAGTGCTAGGCTGAATACTCTTTGATTCATGTCAGCCGAAGGGGTAATAAACCAGCGTAGTTGCGGCTACTTGGCTTGACAATCTAGATGACTGTTATATCAAGTAAGTCACGCCATTGCGTTGGTTTCATAAAGTAAAAAACACCACTCACCCAAGCACCGCCGGCTCCAAAACCACAACTTATGTCCAATTCCCATTATCAAAGTAGCCGAACGGCACCGCGAACGTCATTAGAGGACAGCTTATAGTAGCGAGGTAAAAAAACCAGCGCTACTGCTAACGAACGTTCTCTCTGATCGATTAGTATAAGGAGCTCTAGGCGAGCGGTGTGTGTAACGAAATAATTACCCCCGCACTATGTCCTCGCTACTGCTAGGGCATCTAGGCAGCTCACTGCAGTAGTAAACGAGTCTTGCTGTTCTCTAGTGACATAAGCGCTGTGCCTTGCTTGACCTATCATGATGAAGGCATTTAGTGAGGGCTGCTCTCTTCCGTTGCTTGCAGCTTTACTTTGATTTACTTTTTTACTGTTGCGTTACACAGTATAGGGCTCATCACAAAGGATGCACTATGTTTGCTATGCCTCACCACACGGTGGTAACTTTCTCTCCATCTGGTGGAGCGAGGATCCCCTAGAAGTTTACTTTTGCAAGACAATACCTTTGCACTAGAGTGTAAGAGCGGCTGGTTTCAGATATACAGTGTTCCTCTTGTGCTCTCTTCGATCTTAGAACTTTCGCACATCTTATTCCCTTCTTTTCATATCATCAACATTATCATCACATGAATCTAGCCAAGGGAAACTTAATCTTGACTATAAAGATCACTTAGCGCGTACCGTACTACTTGTGGTCACGTCAACATAGACACAAGTGCCTCTCAGATCCGACGCCATATTTGATCCTTTAATCTAACAAGGAAGTTCACATTGCTGCACCGTGCTTGCGTTCTTCACCGTAAAATGTGTAGATGGAGAAATGTTCTCTATCTAGATGATCAGCTGAGCCATATCATCAATAAACCTACCCAAGTTAATACAACATTCCTCTTTTGCCAATCCTATGGTAGCTAATTTAACAGTACATTCTCAATAAGAAGTTGTGGCGTGAACTCTTACCCAAATTATTAAGGGGCGACAACTAGAAACTTATCTTTGTGGGAACTAAGAACACGGATTAAATCCAGCATATAATTTCAGGGTTTCTCCACAAACTCTACGTCGAACAATGCCCTCTAACATATTCCATGGCTAATTAGATATACTTCCTTATTAGCCATAGTTTTCTGAGGGGCTTGTTCGGGGTATCTTCACCCCAACCAGTAGAGCAAAGAGTTTCTCCTCAACCTACTGAACCTATTGAAAATGAAATTCCTTATGAAGTTCCTTCGGGTATAATAGAAAATCTGCTAGCTAATCCTTTTTTAGGAGATGGAACAAAAAATCCTGATGAACATCTAATATATGTGGATGAAGTTTGTGGATTATTTAAGCTTGCAGGTGTATCCGTAGATGTTGTTAAGAAGAAGGTCTTCCCCTTATCTTTGAGGGGAGATGCATCGACATGGTATAGGCTGTGTGATGATTTGAGATCTTGGAATTACAAACGATTGAAATTGGAATTTCATCAAAAGTTTTATCCTATGCATCTTGTTCATCGTGATCACAATTATATATATAGTTTTTGGCCTCGCGAAGGAGAAAGCATCGCTCAAGGTTGGGGGAGGCTTAAATCAATGTTATATTCATGCCCCAATCATGAGCTCCCAAGAGAAACAATTATTCAAAAAATTTATGCTCGGCTTTCTGATAACAATCGCACCATGTTTGATACTTCTTGTGCTGGCTCTTTTATGATGAAGACTATTGAATTCAAATGGGATTTATTGGATAGAATTAAACGGAACTCTGAAAATTGGGACCTCGACAATGGTAAGGAATCAGGTATGACACCTAAGTTTGATTGTGTTAAATCTTTTATGGATACCGATATTTTCCGTAAGTTTAGCACTAAATATGGACTTGACTCTGAGATGGTAGCTTCTTTCTGTGAATCTTTTGCTACTTCTGTTGATCTCCCTAAGGAGAAGTGATTTAAATATCATCCTCCCATAGAAGTAAAAGTAGCTGCACCTATTAAAGTTGAAGAAAAGACTGTCACTTATAATGATCCTATTGTTCCTACTTGTTATGTTGAGAAACCACCTTTCCCTATTAGGATAAAGGATCATGCTAAAGCTTCAACTGTGGTTTGTAAAAGCAATATTAAAACATATACACCTCTGAGAAAGTTAAAGTTAAACCTAATATTGCTATTGTTAAAGAGCTCTTGTCTGATAATATTGATGGGCATGTTATTCAGTTCTGCGGTGAAACTGCTAGAATTGCTAAACCTTGTGCTAAAGATAAACATAGACCTGTGGTAGGCATGCCTGTTATTTCTGTTAAAATAGGAGATCATTGTTATCATGGCTTATGTGATATGGGTGCTAGTGCTAGTGTTATACCTTATGACTTGTATAAAGAAATCAAGCATGAAATTGCACCTGCTGAGTTAGAAGATATTGATGTCACAATTAAACTTTCTAATAGAGATACTATTTCAGCAATGGGAATTGTTAGAGATGTTGAAGTCTTGGCGGAAAAACTAAATATCCTGCTGATTTTCTTGTTCTTAGTTCTCCACGAGATAGCTTTTGTCCCATTATATTTGGTAGACCCTTCTTGAATACAGTTAATGCTAGGATAGACTACGAAAAGAATGTTGTTACTATTGGCTTGGATGATATGACTCATGAATTTAATTTCTCTAAATTTAGTAAACAACACCGTGAAGAAGAATTGCCTAGTAAGGATGAAATTATTGGTCTTTGCTTCTATTGTCGTACCTCCTAATGATCCTTTAGAACAATATTTGCTAGACCATGAGAATGATATGTTTATGAATGAAAGAAGGGAAATAGATGAAGTATTCTTTAAACAAGAACCTATGCTTAAAACACAATTTTGCCTGTTGAAATCCTAGGGGATCCTCCTCTACCTAAGGGTGATCTCGTGTTTGAGCTTAAACCGTTGCCTGATAATCTTAAATATGCTATCATGATGAAAGGAAGATATATCATGTTATTATTAGTGCTAACCTTTCATGAGCATGAAGGAAAGATTATTGAAAACTCTGAAGAAGCATCGTGCTGCTATTGGATATACTCTTGATGATCTTAAGGGCATTAGTCCCACTCTATGTCAACATAAAATAAATTTGGAAGCAGATGCAAACCAGTTCGTGATCACTCAACGATGTCTGAATCCTAAAATGGAAATAAGTGGTAAGAAAGGAAATACTAAAGCTCCTTGAGGCAGGTATAATTTATCCAGTTGCTGATAGTCAATGGGTAAGTCCTGTCCATTGTGTCCCTAAGAAGGGAGGTATTACTGTCATTCCTAATGATAAAGATGAATTGATTCCTCAAAGAATTATTACAGGTTATAGGATGGTAATTGATTTCCGCAAATTAAATAAGGCCACTAAAAAGGATCATTACCCCTTACCTTTTATTGACCAAATGCTAGAAAGATTATCCAAACATACACATTTTTGCTTTCTAGATGGTTATTCTGGCTTCTCTCAAATACCTGTGTCAGCTGATTATCTAGCAAACACCACTTTTACTTGAACTTTTGGTAATTTTGCTTATAGACGTATGCCTTTTGGTTTATGTAATGCACCTGCTACCTTTCAAAGATGCGTCATGGCTATATTCTCTGACTTTTGTGAAAAGATTTGTGAGGTTTTCATGGACGATTTCTCCATTTATGGATCCTCTTTTGATGATTGCTTGAGCAACCTTGATAGTTTTGTAGAGATGTGAAGAAACTAATCTTGTCTTGAACTGGGAGAAGTGCCACTTTATGGTTAATGAAGGTATTGTCTTGGGGCATAAATTTTTTGAAAAAGGTATTGAAGTTGATAAAGCTAAAGTTGATGCTATTGAAAAGATGCCATGTCCCAAGGACATCAAAGGTATAAGATTAAAACCAACTAC
>NW_024113489.1:0-9632 GCF_003073215.2 Triticum urartu
CTCCCACTCACTTTCTTGTAAATACAGGCTTCACCGCAAGTCTGTATAAAACTATATGCTTTGATCAACTCATCAAAGCGTATATTCCAACTCCGAGATGCTTGTACTAGTCCATAGATGGATCGCTGGAGCTTGCACATTTTGTTAACACCTTTAGGATTGACAAAACCTTCTGGTTGCATCATATACAACTCTTCTTTAAGAAATCCATTAAGGATTGCAGTTTTGTTATCCATTTGCCAGATTTCATAAAATGCGGCAATTGCTAACATGATTCGGACAGACTTTAAGCATCGATACGAGTGAGAAAATCTCATCGTAGTCAACACCTTGAACTTTGTCAAAAACCTTTTTCGACAAGTCTAGCTTTGTAGATAGTAACACTACTATCAGCGTCCGTCTTCCTCTTGAAGATCCATTTAATCTCAATGGCTTGCCGATCATCGGGCAAGTCAACCAAAGTCCATACTTTGTTCTCATACATGGATCCCATCTCAGATTTCATGGCCTCAAGCCATTTTGCGGAATCTGGGCTCATCATCGCTTCCTCATAGTTCGTAGGTTCGTCATGGTCAAGTAACATGACCTCCAGAACAGGATTACCGTACCACTCTGGTGCGGATCTTACTCTGGTTGACCTACGAGGTTCAGTAGTAACTTGATCTGAAGTTTCATGATCATATCATTAGCTTCCTCACTAATTGGTGTAGGTGTCACAGGAACCAGTTTCTGTGATGAACTACTTTCCAATAAGGGAGCAGGTACAGTTACCTCATCAAGTTCTACTTTCCTCCCACTCACTTCTTTCGAGAGAAACTCCTTCTCTAGAAAGGATCCATTCTTAGCAACGAATGTCTTGCCTTCGGATCTGTGATAGAAGGTGTACCCAACAGTCTCCTTTAGGTATCCTATGAAGACATATTTCTCCGATTTGGGTTTGAGCTTATCAGGATGAAACTTTTTCATATAAGCATCACAACCCCAAACTTTAAGAAACGACAACTTTGGTTTCTTGCCAAACCACAGTTCATATGGTGTCGTCTCAACGGATTTAGATGGTGCCCTTTTAAGTGAATGCAGCTGTCTCTAATGCATAACCCCAAAACGATAGTGGTAAATCGGTAAGAGACATCATAGATCGCACCATATCTAATAAAGTACGGTTACGATGTTCGGACACACCATTACACTGTGGTGTTCCAGGTGGCGTGAGTAGTGAAACTATTTCACATTGTTTTAACTGAAGGCCAAACTCGTAACTCAAATATTTTACTTCTGCGCGATCGTATCGAGAAACTTTTATTTTTGTTACGATGATTCTCCACTTCACTCTGAAATTCTTTGAACTTTTCAAATGTTTCAGACTTGTGTTTCATCAAGTAGATATACCCATATCTGCTCAAATCATCTGTGAAGGTCAGAAAATAATGATACTTGCCGCGAGCCTTAACACTCATTGGACCGCATACATCAGTATGTATTATTTCCAATAAGTCAGTTGCTCGCTCCATTGTTCCGGAGAACGGAGTCTTAGTCATCTTGCCCATGAGGCATGGTTCGCAAGCATCAAGTGATTCATAATCAAGTGATTCCAAAAGTCCATCAGCATGGAGTTTCTTCATGCGCTTTACACCAATATGACCTAAACGGCAGTGCCACAAATAAGTTGCACTATCATTATTAACTTTGCATCTTTTGGTTTCAATATTATGAATATGTGTATCACTACGATCGAGATCCAACGAAACCATTTTCATTGGGTGTGTAACCATATAAGGTTTTATTCATGTAAACAGAACAACAATTTATTCTCTTACTTAAATGAATAACCGTATTGCAATAAACATGATCAAATCATATTCATGCTCAACGCAAACACCAAATAACACTTATTTAGGTTCAACACTAATCCCGAAAGTATAGGGAGTGTGCGATGATGATCATATCAATCTTGGAACCACTTCCAACACACATCGTCACTTCACCCTTAACTAGTCTCTGTTCATTCTGCAACTCCCGTTTCGAGTTACTACTCTTAGCAACTGAACCAGTATCAAATACCGAGGGGTTGCTACGAACACTAGTAAAATACACATCAATAATCTGGTATATCAAATATACCTTTGTTCACTTTGCCATCCTTCTTATCCGCCAAATACTTGGGGCAGTTCCGCTTCCAGTGACCAGTCCCTTTGCAGTAGAAGCACTTAGTCTCAGGCTTAGGACCAGACTTGGGCTTCATCACTTGAGCAGCAACTTGCTTGCCGTTCTTCTTGAAGTTCCCCTTCTTCCCTTTGCCCTTTTCTTGAAACTAGTGGTCTTGTATACCATCAACACTTGATATTTTTCTTGATTTCTACCTTTGTCGATTTCAGCATTACGAAGAGCTTGGGAATCGTTTCCGTTATCCCTTGCATATCATAGTTCATCACGAAGTTCTACTAACTTGGTGATGGTGACTAGAGAATTCTGTCAATCACTATTTTATCTGGAAGATTAACTCCCACTTGATTCAAGCGATTTTAGTACCCAGACAATCTGAGCACATGCTCACTGCTTGAGCTATTCTCCTCCATCTTTTAGCTATAGAACTTGTTGGAGACTTCATATCTCTCAACTCGGGTATTTGCTTGAAATATTAACTTCAACTCCTGGAACATCTCATATGGTCCATGACATTCAAAATGTCTTTGAAGTCCCGATTCTAAGCCGTTTAAGCATGGTGCACTAAACTATCAAGTAGTCATCATATTGAGCTAGCCAAATGTTCATAACATCTGCATCTGCTCCTGCAATAGGTTTGTCACCTAGCGGTGCATCAAAGACATATTTCTTCTGTGCAGCAATGAGGATAAACTTCAGATCACGGATCCAATCCGCATCATTGCTACTAACATATTTCAACTTAGTTTTCTCTAGGAACATATCAAAAAATAAAACAGGGGAGCTAAACGCGAGCTATTGATCTTCAACATAGATATGCTAATACTACCAGGACTAAGTTCATGATAAATTAAAGTTCAATTAATCATATTACTTAAGAACTCCCACTTAGAAAGACATCCCTCTAATCTTCTAAGTGATCACGTGATCCAAATCAACTAAACCATAACCGATCATCACGTGAAATGGAGTAGCTTTCAATGGTGAACATCAATATGTTGATCATATCTACTATATGATTCATGCTCGACCTTTCGGTCTCCGTGTTCCGAGGCCATATCTGTTATATGCTAGGCTCGTCAAGTTTAACCTGAGTATTCCGCGTGTGCAACTGTTTTGCACCCGTTGTATTTGAACGTAGAGCCTATCACACCCGATCATCACGTGGTGTCTCAGCACGAAGAACTTTCGCAATGGTGCATACTCAGGGAGAACACTTGTACCTTGATAATTAGTGAGAGATCATCTTATAAAGCTACCGTCGAACTAAGCAAAATAAGATGTATAAAAGATAAACATCACATGCAATCAAATATGTGACATGATATGGCCATCATCATCTTGTGCCTTTGATCTCCATCTCCAAAGCATCGTCATGATCTCCATCGTCACCGGCATGACACCATGATCTCCATCATCTTGATCTATATCAATGTGTCGTCACATGGTTGTCTCGCCAACAATTGCTCTTGCAACTATTGCTATCGCATAGCGATAAAGTAAAGCAATTATTTGGCGCTTGCATCTTATGCAATAGAGAGATAACCATAAGGCTTTTGCCTGTTGCCGATAACTTCAACAAAACATGATCATCTCATACAACAACTTATATCTCATCACGTCTTGACCATATCACATCACAACATGCCCTGCAAAAACAAGTTAGACGTCCTCTACTTTGTTGTTGCAAGTTTTACGTGGCTGCTACGGGCTGAGCAAGAACCGTTCTTACCTACGCATCAAAACCACAACGATAGTTTGTCAAGTTGGTGCTGTTTTAACCTTCGCAAGGACCGGGCGTAGCCACACTCGGTTCAACTAAAGTTGGAGAAACTGACACCCGCCAGCCACCTGTGTGCAAAGCACGTCGGTAGAACCAGTCTCGCGTAAGCGTACGCGTAATGTCGGTCCGGGCCGCTTCATCCAACAATACCGCCGAACCAAAGTATGACATGCTGGTAAGCAGTATGACTTATATCGCCCACAACTCACTTGTGTTCTACTCGTGCATATACATCAACGCATAAAACCTAGGCTCGGATGCCACTGTTGGGGAACGTAGTAATTTCAAAAATTCCTACGCACACGCAAGATCATGGTGATGCATAGCAACGAGAGGGGAGAGTGTTGTCTACGTACCCTCGTAGACCGGAAGCGGAAGCGTTAGCACAACGCGGTTGATGTAGTCGTACGTCTTCACGGCCCGACCGATCAAGCACCGAAACTACGGCACCTCCGAGTTCTAGCACACGTTCAGCTCGATGACGATCCCCGGACTCCGATCCAGCAGAATGTCGGGGAAGAGTTCCGTCAGCACGACGGCGTGGTGACGATCTTGATGTTCTACCGTCGCAGGGCTTCGCCTAAGCACCGCTACAATATTATCGAGGATTATGGTGGAGGAGGGCACCGCACACGGCTAATAGATCTCAAGGATCAATTGTTGTGTCTAGAGGTGCCCCCCTGCCCCCGTATATAAAGGAGCAAGGGGGGAGAGGCGGCCAAGGGGAGGAGGCGCGCCCAAGGGGGGGCAATCCTACTCCAAGTAGGATTCCCCCCTCTTTCCTAGTCCAAGTAGGAGAGGGGAAGGAAGGGAAGGAGAAGGAGAAGGAAGGAGAGGGAGGAAAAGGAGGAAAGGGGGCCGGCCCCCTAGTCCAATTCGGTTTGGGCTAGGGGGGCCGCGCGCCCTGCCTCCTCTCTTCCACCACTTGGCCCATGAGGCCCATTGCTTCTTCCTCGTATTCCCGTAACTCCCCGGTACCCCGAAAATACCCGAATCACTCGGAACCTTTCCGAATGTCCGAATATAGTCGTCCAATATATCGATCTTTACGTCTCGACCATTTCGAGACTCCTCGTCATGTCCCCGATCTCATCCGGGACTCCGAACTCCTTCGGTACATCAAAACTCATAAACTCATAATATAACTGTCATCGAAACCTTAAGCGTGCGGACCCTACGGGTTCGAGAACAATGTAGACATGACCGAGACACGTCTCCGGTCAATAACCAATAGCGGAACCTGGATGCTCATATTGGCTCCTACATATTCTACGAAGATCTTTATCGGTCAGACCGCATAACAACATACGTTGTTCCCTTTGTCATCGGTATGTTACTTGCCCGAGATTCGATCGTCGGTATCTCAATACCTAGTTCAATCTCGTTACCGGCAAGTCTCTTTACTCGTTTCGTAATACATCATCTCGCAACTAACTCATTAGTTGCAATGCTTGCAAGGCTTATGTGATGTGCATTACCGAGAGGGCCCAGAGATACCTCTCCGACAATCGGAGTGACAAATCCTAATCTCGAAATACGCCAACCCAACATGTACCTTTGGAGACACCTGTAGAGCTCCTTTATAATCACCCAATTACGTTGTGACGTTTGGTAGCACACAAAGTGTTCCTCCGGCAAACGGGAGTTGCATAATCTCATAGTCATAGGAACATGTATAAGTCATGAAGAAAGCAATAGCAACATACTAAACGATCGGGTGCTAAGCTAATGGAATGGGTCATGTCAATCACATCATTCTCCTAATGATGTGATCTCGTTAATCAAATGACAACACATGTCTATGGTTAGGAAACATAACCATCTTTGATTAACGAGCTAGTCAAGTAGAGGCATACTAGTGACACTTTGTTTGTCTATGTATTCACACATGTATTATGTTTCCGGTTAATACAATTCTAGCATGAATAATAAACATTTATCATGATATAAGGAAATAAATAATAACTTTATTATTGCCATCTAGGGCAATAGTAATATGATAGTATGGTAATGTAGCAAAAGGTAACGTGAAGTAGAAAAATTTTTTTTGGTATTTTGTAGTGATTGTAACAATAGCAACGGAAAAGTAAATAAGAGAGAACAATATATGGAAAGCTCGTAGGCAATGGATCGGTGATGGAGAATTATGCCGGATGTGGTTCATCATGTAACAGTCATAACCTAGGGTGACACAGAACTAGCTCCAATTCATCAATGTAATGTAGGCATGTATTCCGAATATAGTCATACGTGCTTATGGAAAAGAACTTGCATGACATCTTTTGTCCTACCCTCCCGTGGCAGCGGGGTCCTATGGAAACTAAGGGATATTAAGGCCTCCTTTTAATAGAGTACCGGACCAAAGCATTAACACATAGTGAATACATGAACTCCTCAAACTACGGTCATCACCGGGAGTGGTCCCGATTATTGTCACTTCGGGGTTGCCGGATCATAACACATAGTAGGTGACTATAGACTTGCAAGATAGGATCAAGAACTCACATATATTCATGAAAACATAATAGGTTCAGATCTGAAATCATGGCACTCGGGCCCTAGTGACAAGCATTAAGCATAACAAAGTCATAGCAACATCAATCTCAGAACATAGTGGATACTAGGGATCAAACCCTAACAAAACTAACTCGAATTACATGATAAATCATCCAACCCATTGATACGTCTCCAACGTATCTATAATTTTTGATTGTTCCATGCTATTATATTATCAACCTTGGATGTTTTATATGCATTTATATGCTATTTTATATGATTTTTGGGACTAACCTATTAACCTAGAGCCTAGTGCCAGTTTCTTTTTTTTCCTTGTTTTAGAGTATCGCAGAAAAGGAAAATCAAACGGAGTCCAATTGACCTGAAACTTCACGGAACTTATTTTTGGACCAGAAGAAGCCCACGGAGTATCGGAGTTGGACCAGGAGAGTCCCGGGCTGCCCACGAGGGTGGGGGGCGGCCCACCCCCCTGGGCGCGCCCCCTGCCTCGTGGACAGCCCGGAGGTCCACCGACGTACTTCTTCCTCCCATATATACCCATATACCCTAAAAACTTCGGGGAGCACAATAGATCGGGAGTTCCGCCGCCAGAAGCCTCCGTAGCCACCGAAAACCAATCTAGACCCGTTCCGGCACCCTGCCGGAGGGGGAATCCCTCTCTGGTGGCCATCTTCATCATCCTGGTGCTCTCCATGACGAGGAGGGAGTAGTTCTCCCTCGGGGCTGAGGGTATGTACCAGTAGCTATGTGTTTGATCTCTCTCTCGTGTTCTTGATGACGATCTTGATGTATCGCGAGCTTTGCTATTATAGTTGGATCTTATGTTTCTCCTCCCCCTCTACTCTCTTGTAATGGATTGAGTTTCCCCTTTGAAGTTATCTTATCGGATTGAGTCTTTAAAGATTTGAGAACACTTGATGTATGTCTTGCCGTGCGTATCTATGGTGACAATGGGATATCACGTGATTCACTTGATGTATGTTTTGGTGATCAACTTGCGGGTTCCGCCCATGAACCTATGCATAGGGGTTGGCACACGTTTTCGTCGTGATTCTCCGGTAGAAACTTTGGGGCACTCTTTGAGGTTCTATGTGTTGGTTGAATAGATGAATCTGAGATTGTGTGATGCATATCGTATAATCATACCCACGGATACTTGAGGTGACATTGGAGTATCTAGGTGACATTAGGGTTTTGGTTGATTTGTGTCTTAAGGTGTTATTCTAGTACGAACTCTAGGGCTGTTTGTGACACTTATAGGAATAGCCCAACGGATTGATTGGAAAGAATAACTTTGAGGTGGTTTCGTACCCTACCATAATCTCTTCGTTTGTTCTCCGCTATTAGTGACTTTGGAGTGACTCTTTGTTGCATGTTGAGGGATAGTTATATGATCCAATTATGTTATTATTGTTGAGAGAACTTGCACTAGTGAAAGTATGAACCCTAGGCCTTGTTTCCTAGCATTGCAATACCGTTTGTGCTCACTTTTATCATTAGTTACCTTGCTGTTTTTATATTTTCAGATTACAAAAACCATTATCTACTATCCATATTACCACTTGTATCACCATCTCTTCGCCGAACTAGTGCACCTATACAATTTACCATTGTATTGGGTGTGTTGGGGACACAAGAGACTCTTTGTTATTTGGTTGCAGGGTTGCTTGAGAGAGACCATCTTCATCCTACGCCTCCCACAGATTGATAAACCTTAGGTCATCCACTTGAGGGAAATTTGCTACTGTCCTACAAACCTCTGCACTTGGAGGCCCAACAACGTCTACAAGAAGAAGGTTGTGTAGTAGACATCAAGCTCTTTTCTGGCGCCGTTGCCGGGGAGGTTAGCGCTTGAAGGTATATCTTTAGATCTTGCAATCGAATCTTTTTGTTTCTTGTTTTTCACTAGTTTAGTTTATAAAAGAAAACTATACAAAAAATGGAATTGAGTTTGCCTCATACGCTTCATCTTTTTAATATCTTTCGTGAGTATGATGGGAAGGAAAATTGTGCCAAAGTGTTAGAAGAAGAATGCATTAAAATGTTTGGCACTAAATCTTTGAATGATGAGCATGATTGCAATGTTGTTAGTATGAACTCCTTGAATATCCATGGTACTAATGATGATTGCACTAGTCATGATGAAAATATCTCTTATAAGCATGTCGATTTTTGTGGAGTATATTGGGTTTGCAAGTACACACCAAATAGGGAAGATAGATATTGCAAGAGGCATAAGTACTTGGAAACTAAATGGTTGCAAGAAAGGCTAGATGCTTGTGCTGAAAATTTAAATTTTCTTAGCCGTACTTGTGAACTTTGCAATGAACATGATCATTTCAGTACCCAATGCAAATTGTTTCATGATCGTATCGTGTCCAAAAATTGTGATGACTTGATTTCCCTTGCACATCATAATGAACTTAGTTTGCTCTTGGGTTATGAAGAAATGAAACGTATAACTAAGGATATTCCAAAATTTGCCCTTGATAGAGTTCTTCATTTTGATCTAGAGGAAATTTATATGTATTGCGCGGTGAATTGCATTGAAAATCCTTATATTGCCAATTACATAAAGAAAAGAAAACAAATAGAAGATGAAGAGAATGCTAACGAAAGGGAAGAGACTTCCCAATATTCTCTCCTATTATTTCTTATGATGAATCAGGTAACGAGGAGGAGCCTTCTATTCAACCAATCTCATTAATAAGGAGCTCCAAAAAGAGGATTGAACCCACACATGATGTGGTGAAGAAGAAGAAAAGAAAAAGGAAGAGAGGTAAAAAGATATCTCTCCCAAATAATGTTGCTCCTATTATTGTTGTGCCTCATGAAAATGAATCAAAAATAATTGTGGAAGATGATGCACTTGATGATGATCTCGTTATGCCTATTGCTTGTTGTGATGATTATGATTGGGAAGATAATGATACTTCTTATGATCTTGAAAATCTTTTTGGCACTTGCTTGGAAGAATATGAATAATTGCTATACTATTGGTGCTATCCATACTATTAATGATGAGAGTGATTATGCTTATGATATGAAAAGGCCCAAGCTTGGGGAAGCTATGTTTGATGAGGATGACATATTTGAGAATATATTTGCTGCAATTAATGTTTGTCCCAAGCTTGGGGATGCTACGTTTAATGATATTTTTAGTCTCCTC
>NW_024113490.1:0-25968 GCF_003073215.2 Triticum urartu
CAAAATCAGAATATACTTTTGTTACCTAGTGCTATTCTAGCCACAGTGTATGATAGTGGGGCCAGTGGGGCTGGGTTGACCTAGTCATCAGTCGACTGGTCAATAGATGAATAGGTGATGTGGGGCCTACATGTCATGGATACAAAATATAATAGGTTATTTTATTTGCCTAATTGAATTAATTAGTGAAGTTGGTCCCACGGTTCAGTGGCTAGTTAGGATGAGGGTTTACTCTAAACTGGTTTAGCACTAAATAAACCAGTCAAGCCCTCGTGGCATAGGGTGAGCCGGTCTCCTCTGGTTGTGCGTATACGCACACACAAGCACAGTGCCCTGGCGGCCATGGCCAGCCACGAGGCGAGCATGGCAGGGCCAAGAGGAGGCGCATAGGTGGGCGCAGCAGCAGGTGTGCGTGGAGATGGCCGGCGGCGTGGGCAGAGGCCAGCGGCGCGTAGTAGGTCACGGGATTGCGGCACGAGCGCCGGCGCGGGGCAGCAGTGCAACATGGTGGGGAGTGCTGGGCGGCGGCCCACGAGGCAAGTGGGGAGGGGAAGCGCGCCAGACAGAGGCTGGCGCGGCGGCGGCGCGACCATGTGAGGGTGGGCATCCACGCGGGGATGCGGCAAGGCGCGTGGACGATGCGGCCAGGCACGGGTGGATGCGGTGCAGGGCGTGCGCGGGCTGCATCATGCAGCAGCTAGCAGGTAGCAGAGGCAACTACAACAAGGCAGTTGTGGCGAGCACATGCGTGCTCGGGCGTGGGCAGCTGCGTGGGCGCGGCTAGGGAGCAGTAGTGCAGCATGAAGAGCAACAATGAGAAGGCACTAGCAGCGGCGGCTCAAGCACGCACATACGCGTACACGTACACGGGAGCTCGGACGAGTTCGGGGACGGCGGCTACGGCAAAAAATCGAGGCGGGAAGAAAGGGGATTTGGGGAAGGAGCTCACAGCGAGCTCATGGTGTGGTCGAGGAAGCCGCAGGAAGTCGAGGTGGACTGGAGGAGCGACGCGGTGGCGACAAATGGAGTCGGGTCCTGAGGTCAAAGGCGGCTCGATCCAGCCGATGTAGGTGCTCCGAGCTCGAACGCGTCCCCGTAGTCTAAGAGGACGACGACAGCGGTCCTCCTAGGCGCCTTGGCTGGCCGTGGGGAGGCCGGTGGCTATGGCGATGAGGGCAACGCGGCGGCGAGGCCTCGGGAGGCTTTGGGTTCGAGCAGAGGAGTGATGTCTACTACACAACCTTCTTCTTGTAGATGTTGTTGGGCCTCCAAGTGCAGAGGTTTGTAGGACAGTAGCAAATTTCCCTCAAGTGGATGACCTAAGGTTTATGAATCGGTAGGAGGCGTAGGATGAAGATGGTCTCTCAAGCAACTCTGCAACCAAATAACAAAGAGTCTCTTGTGTCCCCAACACACCCAATACAATGGTAAATTGTATAGGTGCACTAGTTCGGCGAAGAGATGGTGATACAAGTGGTATATGGATGGTAGATAAAGGTTTTTGTAATCTGAAAATATAAAAACAGCAAGGTAACTAATGATAAAAGTGAGCACAAACGGTATTGCAATGATAGGAAACAAGGCCTAGGGTTCATACTTTCACTAGTGCAAGTTCTCTCAACAATAATAACATAATTGGATCATATAGCTATCCCTCAACATGCAACAAAGATTCACTCCAATGTCACTAATAGCGGAGAACAAATGAAGAGATTATGGTAGGGTACGAAACCACCTCAAAGTTATCCTTTCTGATCGATCTATTCAAGAGTCCGTAGTAAAATAACATGAAGCTATTCTTTTCGTTCAATCTATCATAGAGTTCGTACTAGAATAACACCTTAAGACACAAATCAACCAAAACCCTAATGTCACCTAGATACTCTAATGTCACCTCAAGTATCCATGGGTAGGATTATACGATATGCATCACACAATCTCAGATTCATCTATTCAAACCAACACAAAGTACTTCAAAGAGTGCCCCAGAGATTCTACCGGAGAGTCAAGACGAAAACGTGTGCCAACCCCTATGCATAGGTTCATGGGCAGAACCCGCAAGCTGATCACCAAAACATACATCAAGTGGATCACGTGATATCCCATTGTCACCCAGATAAGCACGGAAAGACATACATCAAGTGTTCTCAAATCCTTAAAGACTCAATCCGATAAGATAACTTCAAAGGGAAAACTTAATCCATTACAAGAGAGTAGAGGGGAGAAACATCATAAGATCCAACTATAATAGCAAAGCTCGATATACATCAAGATCGTACCACCTCAAGAACACGAGAGAGAGAGAGAGAGATCAAACACATAGCTACTGGTACATACCCTCAGCCCAGAGGGAGAACTACTCCCTCCTCATCATGGAGAGCACCGGGATGATGAAGATGGCCACCAGAGAGGGATTCCCCCTTCGGCAGGGTGCCGGAACGGGTCTAGATTGGTTTTCGGTGGCTACGGAGGCTTCTGGCGGCGGAACTCCCGATCTACTGTCGTCTCCGAAGTTTTTAGGGTATATGGGTATATATGGGAGGAAGAAGTACGTCGGTGGACCTCCGGGCTGTCCAGGGGGGTGGGCGTGCCCCCACCCTCGTGGGAAGCCCGGGACTCTCCTGGTCCAACTCCGATACTCCGTGGGCTTCTTCTGGTCCAAAAATAAGTTCTGTGAAGTTTCAGGTCAATTGGACTCCATTTGATTTTCCTTTTCTGCGATACTCTAAAATAAGGAAAAACAGAAACTGACACTAGGCTCTAGGTTAATAGGTTAGTCCCAAAATCATATAAAATAGCATATAAATGCATATAAAACATCCAAGGTTGATAATATAATAGCATGGAACAATCAAAAATTATAGATACGTTGGAGACGTATCAGCATCCCCAAGCTTAATTCCTGCTCGTCCTCGAGTAGGTAAATGATAAAAACAGAATTTTTGATGTGGAATGCTACCTGACATATTTCTCTAAGTAACCTTTATTGTGGCAAGAATATTCAGATCCATAAGATTCAAGACAAAAGTTTTATATTTACATAAAAATAATAATACTTCAAGCATACTAACAAAGTAATCATGTCTTCTCAAAATAACATGGCCAAAGAAAGCTATCCCTACAAAATCATATAGTCTGGCATGCTCACTCTTCACCACACAACGTATTTAAATCATGCACAACCCCGATGACAAGCCAAGCAATTGTTTCATACTTTTGATGTTCTCAAACTTTTTCAATCTTCACGCAATATATGAGCGTGAGCCATGGACATAGCACTATATGTGGAATAGAATGGTGGTTGTGGAGAAGACAAAAAGGGAGAAGATAGTCTCAGATCAACTAGGCGTATCAACGGGCTATGGACATGCCCATTAATAGATATCAATGTGAGTGAGTAGGGATTGCCATGCAACGGATGCACTAGATCTATAAATGTATGAAAGCTCAACAAAAGAAACTAAGTGGGTGTGCATCCAACTTGCTTGCTCACGAAGACCTATGGCACTTGAGGAGGCCCATTGTTGGAATGTACAAGCCAAGTTCTATAATCAAAATTTCCCACTATTATATGAAAGTGACAAAACAAGAGACTCTCTATCATGAAGATCATGGTGCTACTTCGAAGCACAAGTGTGGAAAAAAGGATAGTAGCATTGTCCCTTTTTGGCACTTTTTCTCTCTTCTTTTTCTTCTTTTTTTATTTGGCCTTTTTTGGGACAATGCTCTATTAATGATGATCATCACACTTCTATTTATTTACAACTCAAAGATTACAACTCGATACTAGAACAAGATATGACTCTATATGAATGCCTCCGGCGGTGTATCGGGATTGCGATGAATCAAGAGTGACATGTATGAAAAATTATGAACGGTGGCTTGGCCACAAATACGATGTCAACTACATGATCATGCAAAGCAATATGACAATGATGGAGCGTGTCATAGTAACAGAAAGGTGGAAAGTTGCATGGAAATATATCTCGGAATGGCTATGGAAATGCCATAATAGGCAGGTATGGTGGCTGTTTTGAGGAAGGTATATGGTGGGTTTATGGTACTGGCGAAAGTTGCGCGGTACTAGAGAGGCTAGCAATGGTGGAAGGGTGAGAGTGCGTATAATCCATGGACTCAACATTAGTCATAAAGAACTCACATACTTATCACAAAAACCTATTAGTTATCGAAGCAAAGTACTACGCGCATGCTCCTAAGGGGATAGATTGGTAGGAAAAGACCATCGCTCGTCCCCGACCGCCACTCATAAGGAGGACAATCAATAAACAAATCATGCTCCGACTTCGTCACATAACGGTTCACCATACGTGCATGCTACGGGAATCACAAACTTCAACACAAGTATTTCTCAAATTCACAACCACTCAACTAGCATGACTCTAATATCACCATATCCATATCTCAAAACAATTATCAAGTATCAAACTTCTCATAGTATTCAATGCACTTTATATGATAGTTTTTATTATATCCCTCTTGGATGCCCATCATATTAGGACTAAATTCATAACCAAAGCAAACTACCATGATGTTCTAAAGACTCTCAAAATAATATAAGTGAAGCATGAGAGTTCATCTATTTCTTCAAAATAAAAGCACGAGAGTTGGGGATTTCACTGTTTTCATATTTGATTTTTATCAAATATTGAAACAAGGATTTTTGGTTTTAATTATTTTTCTCTCCGAAAATATTTCATGTTAAAATATATGAGAGGAGATAATATGACTTCTCCAAAAGAAATGAAATATTGGAGGAAAAGTATTAAAATCAAATATTTGCTTTTATTTGGATTTTATTGCAATTTTATTTGCATTAGAAAAATTGCACGTTTTCAAAATTGCATTTTAGGGCCAAGAAAATGTTCATCTTGTTCTAAATTTTTTATTTAGACGGTGAAAATTTGTTTTGGCATTTTTAGATTTTTTTTTATTTTTTTCTAGGATTTATTTACGGCGGAATCTGTTTCTTTAAAAAAAAACTTCAGCGCCCGAGTGGGCCGAAGCCCAGCCGAGCCAGTCCGGCCCAACCCCGCGCCATCGCCTCCGTGTGCCCGAGTCCGGCGAGGACACGGCAGCCGCCGCCGTCGCCGCCCGGGAATCCTCCCGCCCCTTCCCCAAGCCGACCCCGCCCCTCCCCCTCTAAATACCCCCAAACCGCCACCACCGCCGCCGCCAAGCATCAGCAGCAGGAGCCGCCACCGCCGCGCCGCACCGCCACCGCCACCCCACAGCCCCACCTCGCGCCGCCGATCCGATCCCATCCGGAGCCGCTCGGTTTATTTTTCTCTTTAGGTAAAACTATCGTTTTAAAAAAAACCTAGTTTCGGGTTTTTTAGATCGGTTCGTCGGTTTTCTCGATTTAGTTACTTAGCGGACGTTAGTCCGTACGTTCGTTTTAATGAACGGTGTTCACTCGTTAGCCACAGACAGCGAACATTCGTTCGTTAGCCGGTTCTTCAGTTTTTTTCTTTCTTTTTTCGGATTTTCCGCGATTATTTTCGATCATGATTTCTGATCTGATTTTTGTTTTAGTTTATATTTTTGCTCCATTATCGGAATCAGGCGATTCAAGCGCCTAGGTCTTCGTCTCAAAGCCCTCTTTCCGTTTAACCAACTTGAACAAGATTTTGATATAGTAAAATTTGAGTTTTGTCCAAATTAGTAATCGGATCTTGTTTCTTTCGCAGTTTGAGTTTCATTGCTCCGTTCGATTTGATTCTTTTTGCAAACCGGAGTTCTTAAGTTGAACTTTCTGGTTAGATCTTATTATTCGTGTGTTACCTGTGCGTCTTTGCTTGATTGCTTATGTATGCTATTGTTTGTTTGCGATAGAACACCCGGAGTGCGAAGCGTGCTACTACGAGTCTCGAGGTTTTGCGGATCATCAGCAAGGCAAGTAACACTTTGATCATACCCTTTATCACCCAGTTTTTATGAATTAGTTTCAACCCTCAAACTTTGCATGGTTAGGACTTGATAACATGTGGGATTGGGAAGTAGTTGATGAGGTAGAACCTATTGCCCTGTTATTATCAAACCCTTGGGAGTTACTTCTACGTATTACTTATATTGCCATCCTATGCTCGTAGACATGGTTTGGGTGAGTGAATCCATGACAGATGTGAAATTGTTAATTAATGGTTCAACTTAAGGTGGCAACTTTAATACACATCTAGGTGGATTGCTTGTCGGGCACCTGGAGAATCCAGTGTTGTCCTAGGATATCCCGGAGTACCCATGTGATAATCCTAAGGTACGCTACCCAGGCTCAAAGGGAACTGAGATATTTCATGCTAGAAACTTCCATGTGCAGCCACAAACTATTATGGGCTCTAGCATAGTTGAGTAAGTTGCATGACCTCTCCCAGTGGTAGGCTAGCAGATGTAGAGGGGTGTAGGTTGGTACTGTCTACCCGGGGTTAGAGCTAATGTTTCTGAAAGACTGTGTCTCAGTCAACCGTTTCTCAAACACCAGGTAGTGCGAGAAATCCAATGGAGAAGATCGAGTCTTGTGGGGAAAAGTGCGCAAACCTCTGCAGAGTGTACAAACTAATCATGGTTAGCCATGTCCCCGGTTATGGACATCTTGAGTATCTAGTACTTGGATTATAATATGTATCTCATCACTCTAAATTAATATTGTTGGGTTGATAATTACTTTTAATTGGGATTGAGTTGGAGGAACCTTCTCAATGATGTTTCAACTACCATGATACTCCCTCCATTCCACAATGTAGTGCTTCCTCTATCCTCGTGCCTCAACTTTGACCGTAAATTTAACTATCAAGACCGATTGCGGCGGGAGCAAAAATTATATTAGTGAATTCGTATTCGAAAGAAGTTTTTAATTATGTAACTTTTTCTCCCGCCGCAGTCGGTCTCGTTCGTTAAATTTATGGTCAAAGTTCGACCTCGGGAAGCGCGGGCACACTATATTTTGGAATGGAGGGAGTAGTTAAATAAAATCTATTCCTTTTTTAGGGAAAAATTGGCTTTACATAAAACTTTAACCATAGAGCTTTCCACCAGCCAAATATGCATGTAGTGATAGCATTAGTCAGTTCTTGCTCTACTGTGTTATTTTGCCAGCATATTCCATGTGCTGACCCGTTTTCGGGCTGCAACATATTATGTTGTAGACTTTTCAGACGAGGAGTAAGGTTCGTTAGGTCGTTGCCGTGTAGCTTAGCTATGCCGTTGGAGTTGATGGACTCACTTTATCTTCCAAGCCTTCCGCTATTATCGTATTAGATGGCCTTAAGCCATATTTATTGTATTAAGTTCTCTTATGAGACATTCTATGTAATAAGTGTGTGATTGCTACTCTATTATAAATCCTTCGAGTACTGTGTGTGTCAGCATTACCAATCCAGGGATGACACTGAAGCACAGAGACTTGACCATTTGAGGTTGGGTCGCTACAAGATGGTATCAGAGCACACGCTGAGTGTAGGACACGACCACTAAGCTAAAGCCCTAGATCACTACTCTCTTCTCATTTCTGACTCCTCTCCATTTTCTACTCTTTAGGATGGCGGACGCAAGGAACAAGTTTGCACAACCGGATGAAGAAGCACCTTTTGGACGACACTTGAAGGAAGTCACTAAGTACCTGAACATTGGAATACCAAGCTTCACCGGGACTTACAACACCACTTTACCAGAAGAGGAGCACTGGATGATTCAAGTTCAAGTTCCAGGAAGGACATTCATGCTAGTCACTAAACCCATAGAATTTTCCTTTGATGCACCAACCTGGAGTCTAGGAAAGAGTATGGCGGCTCACATCACCATGGGACGCATTGGATAAGTTTACCATAAGGAGCTTAAGGATTGTATCTACCAGATTTGTGGGCGCCGAGATGAGCAATGGGAGATGATCAACACCAGGAAGGATAGATCAATCGCAGCTTTCATCCAGGAGTTAAACCAGCACAGACGTCGCCAGGAGAACCATATGTGCACAGGCATGATAGATCTAAAGAAGGCGATGACAAGGATCACAGAACTGGAGGAAGAACTCAAGGCTACTTGCAAAGATTATGAGGAGGAAATCGTCGTACTAGTGGAGAAGAATGATGATCTGGAAAGGAAGCTAGGAGTATTCATGGGAGACCCCGCTCCAGGAGGAGAAGACGATGAACCCAAAGAGTTTCGTTCTGAGGACTACATCATCGTCGACGACACCGACTCGGACCCCGATAATAGCGATGATGACTATGTTGATGAAGCTGGAGCAGACATCATGGAGTCTTCGACCGATCAATATTTCTAGTAGACCACCACATCAGTAGTAGTATTCCACCATGTATATAGTATAGTCCGAGCACTTTTGTAACAATAGATATATCTATTTTATGCCCTTGCTTGATTGATTGAGTGATATGATTGTGTTTGTCTCATGTGCATATGGGTAGTGTTTCTCTCACTAGACCTCATTCTATTCTATTCTATTCTCTTCCCTCTAAACCCTCAGATGCCTCCGAGACATGACCCCGGATTTACCTTCCCACCGGAGCTCACTTAGTTGATCCAACAACAGAATACAGTGATGTAGTTGTTAGTTCAGAACCAAGGCAACAACAACAACAACCCACCACCACCACCACCACCACCACCAATTGACAACTTAGCCCGCTTTCTGAGGTTGCAGTCGCTGGTGTTTTCCAGTAGCACCAAGCCGATAGTGGTAGATGATTGGCTCCGCATGATTGGAAGGGAGTTAACCACTGCAGGATGTACATATGCTGAGAAGGTGCGTTTTGCCGCACATTAGCTGGATGGACCAGCAGCCTAATGGTGGGAGAATTACACAGTCACCTACCCTATAGCCACTGTTACATGGGATCCGTTTTAGCAAGCATTCTGATGTCTCAACGGGAGCTATGAGCATGAAGAAGCGTGAGTTTCGCAACTTGCACCAAGGGAACCGTACTGTGGGATAGTACATGCATGAATTTAGTAAGCTGTCTCGTTATGCCCCTGATGATGTGGCCACTGATGCCGCGAAGCAGGAGAAGTTTATGGAAGGGTTGAACGATGAGATGATCATGCAATTGATGGTGGCAACATTTAACAACTACTAGGAGTTGGTAGACAAGGCTCTTATGATTGAAGGGAAGCAGCAGCAAATTGAGAGCCGCAAAAGGAAGTATGGACAAGGAAGGTACAACTCAGGAGCCCAGCAGAAGCCTCGTCTAACCCTGAACTCAAGAGGACTTCTTCATAACCATGGAAGCCATAACCACAACGGAGGAAGTTCACATAACCACAATGGCTCCAAGAATGGGACTGGGAACGGAACAAGCAACAATCAGAACCGCTCTAATCCAGCCACACCCGCCAAAAGAGACCTAAGTCACGTTACTTGCTTCAAGTGCGGGAAGACTGGACACTATGCCACGGAGTGCCCTGAAACAAAGAATGGAGATGGTAATGGGAGCGCTGGGAAGAAGCCCAATCCATTCAACAAAGGACAAGTGAACCACATTAACGTGGAGGAGGTTGAAGGGCTGCCAGACGCAGCTATCAGTAAGTTTTTGTTTAAGTCTTTTACCGCCCTTGTTCTTTTTGATACTGGTGCATCACATTCATACATATCAAAGGGATTCGTGGATAAATTTAAACTACCAACCCAAGCCCTTAGGACCCCTCTGTTAGTAAGTTCACCTGGAGTAGAGTATATGGCTAGCCGATGGTGCGACCGGATACCCTTAACCATTGGTAGCCATGTTTTCCCGTCAGACCTGATAATTTTGGAGTCACAAGGATTGGATGTGATATTAGGCATGGACTGGATGTCAAAGTATGGAGGAAGCATTGATTGTGCTAGTAAGTCGATTTATCTCACCAACCCGGAGGGAAAAAGGATCAAGTATGTATCTAGGCATGCGCCTAGGAGGAGCCAAGTAAATACCCTCACAGGAGTTGTTCAGGAGGATGTGCCTGTAGTGAAGGATTACCCAGATGTTTTTCCAGAGGAGTTACCAGGCATGCCACCGGATCGAGACATCGGGTTTTTGATAGAGCTATTGCCAGGTACATGGCCAATATCAAAGAGACCCTACCGGATGCCCGTTAATGATTTGGAGGAGATTAGGAAGCAGATCAAGGAGTTATTGGAGAAAGGTTACATCCGACGGAGTTCATCACCATGGGGAGCCCTAGTGCTTTTGGTTGAGAAGAAGGATAAGTCTCTAAGGATGATTGTTGATTATCGTGCATTGAATGAGGTGACGATCAAGAACAAATACCCACTGCCGATGATCAATGATTTATTTGACTAGTTTCAAGGAGCTAAGGTGTTTTCGAAGATCGATCTGCGATCAGGATATACCTAGCT
The DNA here is from genome assembly GCF_003073215.2 of Triticum urartu. Lineage (NCBI taxonomy): Eukaryota > Viridiplantae > Streptophyta > Magnoliopsida > Poales > Poaceae > Triticum > Triticum urartu. Next base: position 10,364 of record NW_024113490.1, read on the forward strand.
GAAGATTCAGGAGAAGGATATACCTAAAACCGCATTTACCACAAGGTACGGGTTATATGAGTATACGGTCATGTCGTTTGGACTGACTAACGCCCCTGCCTATTTCATGAGCATGATGAACAAGGTGTTCATGGAATATTTGGATTAGTTTGTTGTGGTGTTCATTGATGATATAATGGTATACTCGAAGAATGAAGAGGAGCACAAGGAGCATTTGCGTTTAGTTCTCGAGAAACTCAGGGAACATCAGTTGTATGCCAAGTTCAGCAAATGTGAGTTTTGGTTGAAAGAAGTTGGATTCCTTGGACATGTTATATCAGGAGAAGGTATAGCAGTAGACCCCACCAAGGTTCAGTCAGTCACTTAATGGTTGGCACCCACTTCAGTTTTTCCAAGATTGGGAAGCCAATGGCAGAGCTATTAAAGAAGGATACCAAATTTAATTGGACAGAAGAATGTGAAGCGAGCTTTCAGGAGTTAAAGAAACGTCTCACTACAGCCCCAGTACTAATTCTGCCGGATATACGCAAGGATTTCCAAGTGTATTGCGATGCCACTCGCTTAGGACTTGGAGGAGTACTGATGAAGGACGGAAGAGTTGTTTCGTATGCCTCACGACAACTGAAACCGCATGAGTTAAATTATGCCACACATGATTTGGAGTTGGCTGCCGTAGTGCATGTGTTGAAGACTTGGAGACATTACCTTATTGGAAACCGTTGCGATGTGTACACTGACCATAAGAGCTTGAAGTACATTTTCACACAAAAGGAGTTGAACCTTAGGCAGAGGAGATGGTTGGAGCTTATAAAGGATTATGACATGAAGCTTCACTATCATCCAGGAAAGGCCAACGTCGTAGCAGACGCTTTGAGCCAGAAGAGTTATGCCAACACACTCATAAGCGCAGGATTGCCAAAGGAGTTGGCAGAGGATCTCAGGGAACTTCGATTGGAGATTGTCCCTAGAGGTTTTGTTGTAACAATGGAAGTTCAGTCTACATTGTTAGGAAAGATTCGAGAAGCTCAGAAGGATGACAAAGAGATCGCCGAGATAAACGAGAGAATGAGCAAAGGAAAGGCCAAAGGTTTTCGTGAGGATGAACATGACACCTTGTGGTTTGAGGACCGTGTTTATGTGCCCAATAACACAGAGATCAGGAAGTTAATACTTCAGGAGGCTCATGACTCACCATACTCGATACACCCCAGAAACACCAAGATGTATGTGGATTTAAAGGAGCGTTTATGGTGGACTGGTATGAAGAAAGATATTGCCGATTATGTAGCCGTATGTGATGTATGTCAGAGAGTGAAGGCAGAACATCAAAAACCAGCCAGATTGTTACAGCCTATGCCGATACCCGAATGGAAGTGGGATAAGCTTGGCATGGATTTCATCACCGGATTGCCTAGGACCAAATCAGGATATGATTCTATATGGGTAGTAGTTGATCGCTTGACCAAAGTATCTCACTTTATCCCAGTGAAAACCACCTATACAAGTGCCAAGTTGGCCAAGATATACATGACCAGGATCGTATGTCAAGTTAGTTCCAAGGACCATTGTATCAGATAGAGGAACCCAGTTTACCTCAAAGTTTTAGAATCAGTTGCATGAAAGTTTGGGAACTAGACTGGAGTTCAGTACAACTTTTCACCCGCAAACAGATGGACAGACCGAGAGAGTCAACCAGATTCTGGAGGATATGATGAGAGCTTGTGCTCTAGATTATGGATCTAGTTGGGATGACAACTTGCCCTACGCAGAGTTCTCATACAACAACAGTTACCAGGCCAGTTTGAAGATGGCACCTTTCAAAGCCTTGTACGGAAGGAGGTGCAGGACACCGTTGTTGTGGGATGAAGTTGGAGACCGTCAGTTGTTTGGACCAGATTTGATTAAGGAATCATAAGAGAAGGTTAAATTGATTAGAGATAGACTGAAGGTAGCTCAGTCCCGACAGAAAAGTTATGCAGATTCAAAACGCAAGGAGGTACTCTATGAAATCGGAGACAGAGTGTATCTTCGAGTATCACCACTCCGAGGAGTTAAGAGCTTTGGAGTTAAGGGAAAGTTAGCGCCACGTTTTGTGGGACCATACAGAGTTTTGGAACGTATGGGAGAAGTTGCTTATAAGTTGGAATTACCCGAAGGATTGTCAGGAGTCACGATGTGTTCCACGTTTCTCAGTTGAAGAAGTGCCACGCAGAGATGGCTGACATTCCTCTGAAAGATACAACACCGCTGGAAGTGATTCCGTTGGACAATGATTTGACTTATGAGGAGAAACCAGTCAAGATTCTCGAATTTGCCAGTCGGCTTACCCGCAGCAAGGTTATTAAGTTTTGCAAAGTTCAGTGGAGCCACCATACCGAGGATGAAGCCACCTGGGAACGAGAGGATGATCTTTGCAAAGACCACCCACACCTATTTTCTAGCCAATCCAAATCTCGAGGGAGAGATTCATCTTAAGGGGGGGGTAGGTTTGTAACATCCCAAATTTTCAATTTGGAATGTTATACATTAGGTCATCATTGCATATCATATTTTATTGCATTTTGGCTTGATCCTCGAAATCCTAAGCAACTCAAGGACCCTCGGAGAGAGAGTTGGGGATTTCACTGTTTTCATATTTGAATTTTATCAAATATTGAAACGAGGATTTTTGGTTTTAATTATTTTTCTCTCCGAAAATATTTCATGTTAAAATATATGAGAGGAGATAATATGACTTCTCCAAAAGAAATGAAATATTGGAGGAAAAGTATTAAAATCAAATATTTGCTTTTATTTGGATTTTATTGCAATTTTATTTGCATTAGAAAAATTGCACGCCCTCTTAAATACCCCCCTGCCGCCGCCCCAAACCGCCACCACCGCCGCCGCCAAGCAGCAGCAGCAGGAGCCACCGCCGCCGCGCCGCACCGCCCCGCTGCCGCGCCGCACAGCCCCGCCGTTGCCGCCACCCCGCAGCCCCACCTCACGCCGCCGGAGCCACCGACGCCGATCCGATCCGATCCGGAGCCGCTCGTTTTTTTTTGGTTTAGGTAAAACTGTCAGTTTTTTTAAAAACCCATAGTTTCGGTTTTTAGATCGGTTCGCCAGTTTTCTCGATTTAGTTACTTAGCGGACGTTAGTCCGTACGTTCGTTTTAACAAATGGTGTTCACTCATTAGCCACAAACAGCGAACATTCGTTCGATAGCCTGTTCATCAGTTTTTTTCTTTTTTTGGAATTTCCGCGATTATTTTCATTCGCGATTCCTGATCCGATTTTCGTTTTAGTTTATCTTTTCGCTCGTTTATCGGAATCAGGTGATTCAAGCGCCTAGATCTTCGTCTCGAAGCCCTCTTTCCGTTTAACCAACTTGAACAAGATTTTGATACAGTAACATTTGACTTTAGTCCAGATTAGTAATCAGATCTTGTTTCTTTCGCAGTTTGAGTCTCATTGCTCCATTCGATTTGATTCTTTTTGCAAACCGGAGTTCTTAAGTTGAACTTTCTGGTTAGATCTTCTTATTCGTGCGTTACCCGTGCGTCTTTGCTTGATTGCTTATGTATGCTATTGTTTGTTTGCGATAGAACACCCGGAGTGCGAAGCGTGCTACTACGAGTTGCTAGGTTTTGCGGATCATCAACAAGGGAAGTAACACTTTGATCATACCCTTTATCACCCAGTTTTTATGCATTAGTTTCAACCCTCAAACATTGCATGGTTAGGACTTGATAACATGTGGGATTGGGAAGTAGTTGATGAGGTAGAACCTATTGCCTTGTTATTATCAAACCCTTGGGAGTTACTTCTACGTATTACTTATATTGCCATCCTATGCTCGTAGACGTGGTTTGGGTGAGTGAATCCATGACAGATGTGAGATTGTTAATTAATGGTTCAACTTAAGGTGGCAACTTTAATACACATCTGGGTGGATTGCTTGTCGGGCACCTGGAGAATCCAGTGTTGTCCTAGGATATCCCGGAGTACCCGTGTGATAATCCTATGGTACGCCACCCAGGCTCAAAGGGAACTGAGATATTTCATGCTAGAAACTTCCGTGTGCAGCCACAAGCTATTATGGGATCTAGCATAGTTGAGTAAGTTGCATGACCTCTTCTAGTGGTAGGCTAGCAGATGTAGAGGGGTGTAGGTTGGTACTGTCTACCCAGGGTTAGAGCTAATGTTTCTGAAAGACTGTGTCTCGGTCATCCGTTTCTCAAACACCAGGTAGTGCGAGAAATCCAGTGGAGGAGATCGAGTCTTGTGGGGAAAAGTGCGCAAACCTCTGCAGCGTGTTCAAACTAATCATGGTTAGCCGTGTCCCTAGTTATGGACATCTTGAGTATGTAGTACTTGGATTATCATATGTATCTCATCACTCTAAATTAATATTGTTCAGTTGATAATTACTTTTAATTGGGATTGAGTTGGAGGAACCTTCTCAATGATGTTTCAACTACCATGATAGTTCAATAAAATCTATTCCTTTGTTGTAGGGAAAAATTGGTTTTACGCAAAACTTAAACCATAGAGCTTTCCACCAGCCAAATATGCATGTAGTGATAGCATTAGTCAGTTCTTGCTCTATTGTGTTATTTTGCCAGCATATTCCATGTGCTGACCCATTTTCGGGCTGCAACGTATTATGTTGCAGACTTTTCAGACGAGGAGTAAGGTTCGTTAGGTCATTGCCGTGCAGCTCAGCTATGCCGTTGGAGTTGATGGACTCACTTTATCTTCCAAGCCTTCCAGTGTTATCGTATTAGATGGCCTTAAGCCATTTTTATGGTATTAAGTTCTCTTATGAGACATTTTATGCAATAAGTGTGTGATTGCTACTCTGTTTTAAATCCTTTGAGTACTGTGTGTGTCAGCATTACCGATCCAGGGATGACACTGAAGCACAGAGACTTGACCGTTTGAGGTCGGGTCACTACAATTCCGTTTATCATGACACGTTAATCATTGTCTTATTGCTTTGCATTATCATGTAGTTGACATAGTATTTGTGGCAAAGCCACCATTCATAATCCTTTCATACATGTCACTCTTGGTTCATTGCATATCCCGGTACACCGCCAGAGGCATTCATATAGAGTCATACCTTGTTCTAGCATCGAGTTGTAATCATTGAGTTGTAAATAAATAGAAGTGTGATGATCATCATTTTCTAGAGCATTGTCCCAAGTGAGGGAAAAAAAGAGAAAGGCCAAAAAAAAGAGAAGGACCAAAAAAATGAGAAAAAAAGAGAGAAGGGACAATGTTACTATCCTTTTTACCACACTTGTGCTTCAAAGTAGCACCATAATCTTCATGATAGAGAGTCTTGTGTTTTGTCACTTTCATATACTAGTGGGAACTTTTCATTATAGAACTTGGCTTGTACATTCCAATAATGGGCTTCCTGAAATGCCCTAGGTCTTCGTGAGCAAGCAAGTTGGATGCACACCCACTTAGTTTCTTTTGTTGAGCTTTCATATATTTATAGCTCTAGTGCATCCATTGCATGTCAATCCCTACTCCTTGCATTAACATCAATTGATGGGCATCTCCATAACTCATTGATTAGCCTCATTGATGTGAGACTTTCTCCCTTTTGTCTTCTCCACATAACCCCCATCATTATATTCTATTCCACCCATAGTGTTATATTCTTGGCTCACGCTCATGTATTGCGTGAAGGTTGAAAAAGTTTGAGATTACTAAAGTATGAAACAATTACTTGGCTTGTCATCGGGGTTGTGCATGATGAGAGCATTCTTGTGTGACAAAAATGGAGCATGATTAAACTATATGATTTTGTAGGGATGAACTTTCTTTGGCCATGTTATTTCGGGAGGACATAATTGCTTAGTTAGTATGCTTGAAGTATTATTACTTTTATGTCAATATTGTACTTTTATCTTGAATCTTTCGGATCTGAATATTCATACCACAATTAAGAAGAATTACATTCAAATTATACCAAGTAGCATTCCACATCAAAATTTCTGTTTTTATCATCTACCTACTCGAGGACGAGCAGGAATTAAGCTTGGGGATGCTTGATACGTCTCGAACATATCTATAATTTTTTATTGTTCCATGCTATATTATATTCTGTTTTGGACATTATTGGGCTTCATTACACACTTTTATATTATTTTTGGGACTAACCTATTAACCGGAGGCCCAACCCAGAATTGTTGTTTTTTGCGTATTTTAGGGTTTCGCAGAAAAAGAATATCAAACGTTGTACAAACGGAATGAAACCTTTGGGAACGTGATTTTCGGAACGAACATGATCCAGAGGACTTGGACCCTACGTCAAGACATCAACCAGGAGGCCACGAGGTAGGGGGGCGCGCCTACCTCCTGGGCGTGCCCTCCACCCTCGTGGGCCCCCTCTTGCTCCACCGATGTACTCCTTCCTCCTATATATACGTACGTACCCCAAACTACCAGATACGGAGCCAAAACCCTAATTCCACCGCCGTAACTTTCTGTATCCACGAGATCCCATCTTGGGGCCTGTTTCGGAGCTCCGCCGGAGGGGGCATCGATCACGGAGGGCTTCTACATCAACACCATAGCCTCTCTGATGAAGTGTGAGTAGTTTACCTCAGACCTTCGGGTCCATAGTTATTAGCTAGATGGCTTCTTCTCTCTTTTTGGATCTCAATACGAAGTTCTCCCCCTCTCTTGTGGAGATCTAGTCGATGTAATCTTCTTTTGCAGTGTGTTTGTTGAGACCGATGAATTGTGGGTATATGATCAAGTTTATCTATGAACAATATTTGAATCTTCTCTGAATTCTTTTATGTATGATTGATTATCTTTGCAAGTCTCTTCGAATTATCAGTTTGGTTTGGCCTACTAGATTGATCTTTCTTGCAATGGGAGAAGTGCTTAGCTTTGGGTTCAATCTTGCGGTGTCCTTTCCCAGTGACAGTAGGGGCAGCAAGGCACGTATTGTATTGTTGCCATCGAGGATAACAAGATGGGGTTTACATCATATTACATGATTTTATCCCTCTACATCATGTCATCTTTCTTAAAGCGTTACTCTGTTCTCTTGAACTTAATACTCTAGATGCATGCTGGATAGCGGTCGATGTGTAGAGTAATAGTAGTAGATGCAGGCAGGAGTCGGTCTACTTGTCTTGGACATGACGCCTATATACATGATCATACCTAGATATTCTCATAACTATGCTCAATTCTGTCAATTGCTCAACAGTAATTTGTTCACCCACCGTGAATACTTATGCTCTCGAGAGAAGCCACTAGTGAAACCTGTGGCCCCCGGGTCTATCTTCCATCATATTAATCTTCCAATACTTAGTTATTTCCTTTGCCATTTATTTTACTTTGCATCTTTATCATAAAAATACAAAAAATATTATCTTATCATATCTATCAGATCTCACTCTCGTAAGTGACCATGTAGGGATTGACGACCCCTTATCGCGTTGGTTGCGAGGATTTATTTGTTTGTGTAGGTGCGAGGGACTCGTGCGTGGCGTCCTACTGGATTGATACCTTGGTTCTCAAAAACTGAGGGAAATACTTACGCTACTTTGCTGCATCACCTTTTCCTCTTCAAGGGAAAACCAACGCAAGTGCCCAAGAGGTAGCAGTAGCACACAAACAAGCTTCTAGCATCACCTCCTAATGTTCTCTTCAGTTATTTTCAGTTCTCCACTGCCCCACAACGAACTTACAGGAACCCAAAAGAGCAAGCTAGTGTTAAACATCATGTCACGTCACGTTGGCTACGATAGACTTCGGCAGGAGGTTAGCTAGGAGATAGTTAGGATTCTCTCAAACCGCATGTAACTTATCTCTATCTCTTATTCCTTCCTTTGCTTCCCAAGATGTAATCTCTCCAACTACTTGTATGCATATCCAGGGATAAACCCCTACTATATAAACACGAAGGAACGCCCCACCAGGGTACGATGCTTCACGCATATCGCACATGGTATACAGAGGCCATCTCTTCTATCACATCTAGTTTGCTAGGTTTTCTACCACCAAAGCTCGCCGCCATGGCCTCCTCTGCCACCGCCAACTCCAACCTCTTGGGCCAAGTTACCGAGAGGCTATCCCGCACCAACTACGTCCTCTGGCGCACCCAGATCACCCCACAGATCAGAGGAGCAGGCTTCTTTGGATATGTGGACGGAACAACACTGAGCCAGCCAAGCACATCGTCACCAAGGACAAGGATGGTAAAGAAGAGACGATTCCCAATCCTCTCCACTTGGTTTGGATCCGAGAAGATCAACATGTATTGGGCTATCTGTTGAACAATCTGACCAAAGAAGTGCTAGTGCAGGTCACCTCCATTGATCATGCACATGAGCTCTGGGCGGCACTAGAAGGGATGTTTTCCTCGCAGTCGCTGTCCAGGGTGAACAACATCCGAATCGTGCTCTCTCATGCACAGAAGGGAACACGGTCCATGGTGACGTACTTTGCATACATGCGATCGCTTGTGGATGAACTCGCTGCTGCAGGCAAGCCTCTCCAAGACGGTGAGCTGGTCTCCTACATCCTCGCCAGCCTCGACATGGAGTACCAGCCCCTCGTCTTCGCCACCGATGTGCGCACACATCCAGTCACCCTCGACGAGCTCTTCTCCCATATGAGCAACTTCGACCACCGGGTCGCACTCTTCCAAGGGGAACGACGGCTTCAAGTCGTCGGCCAACGCCGCCACTCACGGCCGTGGTGGCGGCGGCGGTGGATCACGCTACCGCAGGCCTCCGCGGAAAGGCAAGACCAGCAGCGGTGGCAACAGCAACAACAACAACTCCCACGGCCTTGGCAACAACAACGGCAGCGGGTGGCCCTCCTACACCAACTCCAAGGGTCGTCACAACTCCCCCAAGTCATGCCCTAACACAATCCGGTGCCAAATCTGCGGAAAACTGGGGCATTCAGTGAGGGATTGCTGGTACCGCTTCGAAGAGGATGAAGACTCCTCTCAAGATGAGAAATTTGCTGGCGGGGCGGAGGCCTCATACGGAGTCGACACCAACTGGTATGTTGACAGTGGTGCTACCAATCACATCACCGGCGAGTTAGAGAAAGTCACCATGAGGGAGAAATACCGCGGCACGGAGCAAGTCCATGCCGCAAATGGAGAAGGTACGACAATAAGTCATATTGGTCACTCAATTATCAAAACCCCTCACCGAAAAATCCATCTTAGAAAAATATTGCATATCCCTAGAGCCTCAATGAATCTCCTTTCAGTTCATCGCATTGCCATTGGTAATCATGTCTTTCTTGAGTTTCACCCCTATTTCTTTTTGATTCGAGAGAAGGTCATGAAGAAAATCCTCTATCGAGGTAGATGCGTTCGAGGGCTATATCCGTTGATTCCCGATCTTAGGAGATTCAATAAAACAGCATGTGCTGTCATCAAGTTATCTTCAACCCGGTGGCATGATCGTTTAGGGCATGCATCTTTTTCTTTAGTAGAACGAGTGCTTAGGAAAAATAAGCTGCCATATGTTGGAGAGCGTAATGTTGAAACAATTTGTGATTCTTGCCAAAGAGCTAAAAGTCATCAGTTGCGATATCCTATTTCTATGAGTGTTTCTACCAAACCGTTGCAACTTGTTTTCTTGGATGTTTGGGGTCCTGCCCCCTCTTCTGTTGGTAGGCATACTTACTATGTAAGTTTCATTGATGACTATAGTAAATTCTCTTGGATCTATCTACCTAAGAAGTGATCCGATGTTTTTCAAGTGTTTCAAAATTTTCAAGCACTCGCTGAAAGAAAATTTGACAACAAGATCATTGCTGTCCAATCCGACTGGGGAGGGGAATAGGAAAAATTGAATTCCTTCTTCCAAAAACTTGGTATTTCTCACCATGTGTCATGCCCGCATGCTCACCAACAGAACGGGTCTATAGAACGCAAACACTGTCATATCATAGAGGTTGGTCTCTCCCTTTTAGCCGGCGCATCCATGCCCTTGAAATTCTGGGATGAGGCTTTCCTCACAACCGTACACATCATAAATATGTTACCTAGTCGTGTCATCAATAATGAAACGCCTATGGAACGTCTCCTTCATACCAAACCTGACTATACCACTCTTCGTGTGTTTGGGTGTGCCTGTTGGCCTAATCTACGCCCATACAACAAGCGTAAGCTCATGTTTCGATCAAAACAGTGTGTTTTCATAGGGTATAGTGCTCAACACAAAGGCATCAAGTGCCGTGATGTCTCTACTGGTCGAGTGTATATTTCTCGTGATGTAATCTTTGATGAGACAAAATTCCCATTCTCTGATCTAGATCCAAATGCTGGTGCTATTCTACGTCAAGAAATTCTCCTTCTTCCACCTCATCTAATCGGCACTGATCAACGGGGAAATAATTGTGATGATGCAATATTGACTGGCCCTCATAACAACTGTTTGGATGAGTTTTGTAGTGAAACAGGACAAGAAAACGGTGAAGAAATCGCTCAAAACGGTGAAGAAATCACGTTAAATAGGAAACATTTTATGTGCCCAGCCTCAGGGAGCATATCCTCCTCGGGATCAGCACAGCAGCAGTCTGCCATGCAATCCTCCGTGGGATCAGTGCCGCAGCAGGGCACCTGCGCCTCGGGTTCTGCACCAGGAGGCAGCAGCGACAACGCCCGCATGCCAGGCAACAACCGCATCACCGGCAGCCCTGCCTCTGCCACACGTGGCTCTCCCGTTTGCCACACGGTGGACACCGGTCCGCGCCAATCCCCATTTTCCACTAGGCCGCCACTGAATCGGTGGCCCACGGGGGTGGCCCGCTGCTATGTGCGGCGTCCCACGAGCCAGCCTACCAGTCGGCCTGACCCGCCTGATCCACTGATCGGCTTGGGATTTGACGTTGATCGCCGGCGCCATCACTATGCCCTGACGAGCCGCTGACAAGGGCAGGGTCCGGATCTTCTGCGCTGGATCACGCCTCCTCTTCATCAGTTGAAGCCACAAAAGATCCCGCCTCGGCAACACCTCCTGCAGCAAGATCTGGCGCAGGATCTGAGGCTGCTGATGCATCTTCTGCGCATCCTGTGGCTGTACCCATTTCACAAACATGTACACGTCTTCAAAAATGGGTAATTAAACCTGTCAATTATAAACATATTACCAAGTTTGGCATGGCATGTACCACAGGTGAACCGACTTCTTTGTAAGAAGCATTTGGTGATATGAAGTGGAAAAGGGCTATGGAAGAAGAGTACATGGCTCTTCAGAGGAATAAAACATGGCATCTGGTTCCCCCAAAGCAAGGTAAAAATCTGATAGATTGAAAATGGGTATTCAGAATCAAAAGGAAGTCTGATGGAACCATAGATCGCTATAAAGCTAGACTAGTTGCAAAAGGCTTTAAACAAAGGTATGGCATAGACTACGAAGATACCTTTAGTCCAGTTGTAAAAATTGCTACCATTCGTCTTGTTCTATCTATTGTTGTTTCAAGGGGATGGAGTCTCAGAAAACTAGATGTATAGAGCGCATTCCTTCATGGTGTTCTGGAAGAAGAGGTTTACATGAAATAGTCTCCTGGGTTTGAAAATAGAAAATTTCCCTCTCACATCTGCAGGCTTGACAAAGCCATCTATGGTTTGAAGCAAGCTCCTATAGCATGGTACTCCAGACTCAGTCACAAGCTGTAAGCTCTTGGTTTCATTTCTTCCATGTCTGACACTTCCTTGTTTATATACAATAGGTCAAATACATCTATATTTTTACTTATATATGTGGATGATATAATTGTTACAAGCTCATCTGATGAGGCAGTGGCAGGACTATTAAAGGATTTAAGTGCTAAGTTTGCACTGAAGGACCTTGGAGACTTGCATTTTTTTCCTAGGGATTGAGGTCAAGAAACATGGTAATGATCTTTATCTCTCTCAAGAAAAGTATGCTACTGACTTGGTTAAACAAGTAGGGTTGCAAGGTTGCAAACCATCACCCACTCCCTTGTCTAGTTCAGAAAAATTGTCTCTTATAGAAGGATATCCATTGAATCAATAGGATAGCACAAACTACAGAAGCCTAGTAGGCGCACTTCAATATTTGACTCTTACAAGACCTGATATTTCATTTGCTGATAATAAAGTATGCCAGTTCCTTCATGCTCCTACAATAGTTCATTGGACTGCAGCAAAACGCATAGTCAGATACATCAAAAACACTCTGAGCACTGGTCTTACTTTCAGCAAGTCTTCATCAAATCTAGTCAGTGCATTTCCTAATTCTGACTGGGCAGGATGTTTGGATGATCGACGATCTATAGGTGGGTTTGCAATTTTCTTTGGACCCAGCCTTATATCTTGGTGTGCAAAGAAACAAGCTACAGTTTCCAGATCCAGTACATAAGCAGAATATGAAGCATTAGCAAATGCACCTGCAGAAATTATATGGGTTCAGTCTTTACTCAAAGAACTTGGCATCTGACGAATCCCAGCACCATGCTTGTGGTGTGACAATCTTGGTGCCAGATATCTCTCTGCCAATCCAGTTTTTCATGCCAGAACAAAACATATTGGGATCGATTTCCATTTTTTCAGAGAACATGTTGCTAACAAACAGTTGGAAATTCGGTTTATTCACTCAAAGGATCATCTTGCAGATGGCTTCACCAAAACGTTGCCTACACGGAGTTTTGAAGAGTTTAAGCGTAATCTCAACTTGTCCAAGTTGTGATTAAGGGAGGGTGTTAAACATCATGTCACGTCACGTTGGCTACGATAGACTTCTGCAGGAGGTTAGCTAGGAGATAGTTAGGATTCTCTCAAACCGCATGTAACTTATCTCTATCTCTTATTCCTTCCTTGCTTCCCAAGATGTAATCTCTCCAACTACTTGTATGCATATCCAGGGATAAGCCCCTGCTATATAAACACGAAGGCGCGCCCCCAACAGGGCACGACGCTTTACGCATATCGCCACAACTAGGTGGAGGTGAGCCAAAACAAGAATGGAAGGGAGATAAAAAGAAGTATGGGTCTACTGGTTTGAATGAATGTGTGGTCACCTGAAGATCCGATTCGTTCCCCGCAACAAAAAATCTTCCTCACTCAAGGAATTGTGTTCAAGAAACAACTCAATATAAAAAAGTGCTTACCCTACAGTTTTTACTCCCAAGCAAATCGACCATCCTTTTTTTCAATGAAATGATCTAATTTGAGTCTTATGAGATACTCCAAGTATGATTTTAAATGGATAAACATATATGAACACAAACATGTTGTAGACACTATTTTCCACCGAGTGACAAAGTTAGGAAAATATTGCTCTGCATAGTAACATTTCGCTTTGAAATTAATACTCCCCCATCCTGCAAACAGTTCAGGAAGGCTATTAAGATGAAATAGCTTCACAAAAATAGTTTAATTCTGCTAGAGAATACACACGAAAAGTAATAGTAAGATAGCTACTAAGAAACTGAAGTACCACAATGAATAAATTGGTAGAGGATTGTCAAAACAAAAAGTAAAAAAGGACAACTAAAGATATACATATGTATGTATGCATTCGATTATCATTGTCTAAGAGATATGCACTGTGACATGTTAGCTTTGAACAATTAGAACACGAGTAACTTCGTGTCCTCATCAAGCAATAATAGTCAGTTTGTCACCTGTCCTCATCAAGCAATAACAAGCAATAATAGTTAGTTTGTCACCTTATGAAAGCATATTTTAATCAGTAACTATCACTACAATTACCATCAAAAAGGATATAATCATCCTAGGGAAATAACATGGACCAACCCTTTCAATTGCAGGAAGGTCCCAATTTCTGGCGGTAAAAGACACTGAATCAAGTTTTCCATGTGTTTTGCGCAAGTGCAAATGATACATTTTCTTGTTGTCTTTCTGAACCTGTACTCAAAGAATTAAGGATCCCTTTTGTTAAATCTACAAGCAGTACTTTGTCTCTACTGAATACCAATTTATGAGTACAGAACATTGTTTACTAGTTGCACAGAACTAAGCTCACTAATTTTCCTAACAACCCTTCCTGGAAGAATTTCAGCAAAACAGAAGTCATACCTATTTAGCTTCTTTAGAGGCTGCAGTTTCTATTCATTGAAATTGAGATTATCCCCATTTAACTATTTAGAATCTAGTCCAACACTTCTTCCCTCGTGCGATTTCTAAGGAAATAAAAGAAAATCTCAGGGTACCATACGGACCAAGCATAAGAATGAACACATGACGAGCGTCAATCCACTCACATAGATACGAATCAAAAAACAACACACAAGCTCTCATGGATACACAAGAACACAAGACGAAACACACCTTGATGACGGAGGAAAGAGAGCCAGGAGGACAGGAAGATGAACAGCACGGCCGATCGATGAATGCCCAGAACCTGCGCGCTCACTCCACGAGTACCCGACAACAGATAACACATAAGAACAATAAGTAGGCGAGAAACAAAAGCGCGAAAAAGGAAAGAACACTGCCGTCGAACGCAGCGAAGCTCACCTCCATGGCACCCAACAAGTGGAGCAAAGCAATGGATGAACTCAGAAGGACAGATGGATGAAGAGGCGAGGAGAGCGATGGCTATATATAAGAGGTTGACTGCAAAGAACGGCGATTCACATCTGAGCCAAGTTTATGGTAAATTACACAGACATTATGACCAAAAAAATGAAAGAACCAGTGCACCGATGTTATACAAATAATAATTCTTCACATTTTTTAATAAAACATATTCATTGATTCTAGAGAGTAACAAAACAATCCTATGGTGAGAATAGCATAGCATGAAACTGTTCCTCCTAGAAACAATCATGATCCATAGTTTGTACATAAAGCTGTAAAATTAGAGCAATCCATTACAATTTAACAACTCAAGTTGTTGATGGCACTTGATGAGCCGCATACAAACCAATGCTAGTATATTATGTGGTTATAAATAGAATTACTTCTGCATTTTAGCGCTGACCAACAGAATATTAGAATGTCAAATTGTCAATATCTAGAATCTGTCGCAACTACATCCACGGAGAACTGAAAGTATAGAAAGAAAATGACCAAATTGTGCAAGGATGCTCCATGGTTACCAGCATGCTGATATCATGTAATGATTTTGATATGTGTTCACTCTATGTAAATGGACATAACTATCTAACTGCAAGCGGCCAAGCAGCAAGCCACATTAATGAGGAATGCATAGTTCAAATTTCAGAAGCAGTGCATGATAGAACTTCTGAATAATATTGGCATTGATAAACCCAAGAGCCTCCTCAGGAGCTATCAGCAGGTTCACGATCATCCCCTCGTATCCAACAATGTTAAGTACTTCCTAAAGAAACTTCTCAGGGATCTTCTGCACCTCCTGAACCTCTTCTCGAGTAAGGGCCAGCTGACAAGCTACAAATTTAATCAATGACCCAACAAACAAGATACTCAATCATAATTTGTGTGTGTGAGAGAGGGACTGTGTAATGCATCGATGAAATTCCGTACCTGCCGGTCGACTTCGTCCTGGAGGAAGAGCGAGTTACGGATGCTGTCGAGGACCACCTCGACGGTCCGCGGTATGTACGCCTTGATAGTGCTATAGCTCTACACCATCTGCTACCTAGATGCG
>NW_024113491.1:0-15392 GCF_003073215.2 Triticum urartu
AAGATCGATCTACGGATCGCGCAGGCACCCTACGACATGTGACAATGATCTTCACTCTGGATACAACAAATCCGGCCGGGCCGAACACAACAGACATAGCTCTTCCGAGCTGCGTCGTGATATAGCCCAGTACAGAGGCGCCGCACACCCGCTATGCTTCACGAATGAAGTAATGGATCATAAAATCCCAGAGGGCTTCAAACCCGTAAACATCGAATCATACGATGGCACCACAGACCCGGTGGTATGGATCGAGGACTATCTCCTTCACATCCACATGGCACGCGGCGATGATCTACACGCCATCAAGTACCTCCCGCTCAAACTCAAAGGACCGGCCGGGCATTGGCTTAACAGCTTGCCAGCAAACTCAGTCGGTTCTTGGGAGGACCTGGAAGCCACATTCCTCGATAACTTCCAGGGCACTTACGTACGACCGCCGGATGCCGACGACCTAAGCCACATAATTCACACTACAAGAAATATGTCAACTTATGACCTTCTGTCAGTGACCCTCGAAGAATTGGTCATAAATTTATGACCATTTTAGACCAATTGGTCAAAAGCTGTTCAGGGGGCTTCAAACCCTAAACCATTGCGACCATTTTGGTCAGAAAGGTCGTAATTTCCTTACACGAAATGGTCACAAAGCAAACAGTGCTAGTCCGCTGCCTTATTTCTAGTTGTTAATGACCAATATAGATGGTCATAGCCTTTTAGATTGTGGTGGGTTGTGATGACTAGGCGCCATCTCATCAGTTTTGCCTATGTGTCATGTCCATGTGGCAGTTTTTGCCCTAGGTTGTGAAGCAACCTATATTTCTATCATTCCAAAAATTCCCAAAAAAATCTCATAAATTCTTTGGGTCATATCTTCATCAAATATGTAAAAATCCTTCCTTTCCTAGTTCAAAACTAATTCAAAAATATTCATTTTCCTATTATGTTCACAACAACACTTTATGAAGGAAGTGCTATTTATATATTCTTGATTGCCCTACGAATTTTTGGGCACTCTTTCCTATCCAAATCATTACTGCATGACAAAATTCAGCTCCATTTGCCTAGCAAATCTTCCTCGGCAAATTTTCAAAGTTTTTGTCCACCTAGAAGCATTGTGAAGGAAGTACCTTTTTTATATCTCTAAATGACATGAAATTTCTACAGTTTCTTCATATGCCCAAATTATCACCCTCCTCCAAATTGCAGCTCAGTCAAATCATCTATGTGAGCCCAGGTTCAATTTATATTTTATGGCCAAATTGGCACGTTGCAAAGCAAGTGTTATATATACCCCTCCTATTACCCTCAAACTTTTCGGGCACTCTTCCATACCCAAATCATTGCCACATGATAATATTCAGCTCAATTTTCCTAGTAAATCTTTCTCGGGAAATTTCCAAAGTTTCTACCTCGAGAGAAGCTTTGTGAAGTAAGTACTAGCTAGGCTTATCCAAATGATCTGAAAATTGACCAGCACATGACCATACCTAAGTAACTTACCTACACCAATTTTGAGCTCATTTCATTCATCCAATCTCTCTCACTAGTTTTCCCAAGTTTCTATCCATAGAAGAGCATTGTGAAGGAAGTACTACTTTGGCAGTCCAAATGGTATAAATTTCTACAATGCTTTTCTATGCCCAAATAACCATCCTCCACAAAATTTCAGCTCAATCCATTCATTATTTTGAGCCCAGCTTCAACATTCATATTTTTGTCCAGCGTGGTACTTTGCAAAGCAAGTACCACCTAGGATCCTCCTTTTGAGCTAAAAATTTGTGAAGACATTCTCCTTAGTAGATGATCATCCTCAGCCAAAACTCACGCCCATTGGCCATGTGCATTTCCCGTACCGCTAATCAAACACTTGGCTGCTAATTCATGTTTGAGCATCGATCAGTCTTCTCGTGAGAATCTTATGTTGTAATTTTCTTCCTAGCACCAACCTGGGGAGTTCCCAACCCACTAGACATGCCTAGGCCGCCCAGAACACATGGCAACGCCACGGTCACGCGGTGACCACGCGGCGGGCATGCGAGCTTACGCGCTCTAGAGTTGGGGCCATCGGCCACTGTCCAAACCTCGATGTCTCTCCATAAAACCATGTATTTCGGATTAAATAGGTACTTATGTAACTAGAAATGATTTTTGGAAAAAATAAATAGCAAACTATGAGGCAGCTACATTTCAAATTTGACCCGCTTCCAACTGAATCGACGGGAATTTGTCTTTTTCACCAGAGGTGGATCAAAAATTTTGACACCCAACCATTTTGTCAATTGTGCACTAAATAGGTCCTAATATTTTAGAAAAATGATTTGGTCCAATTTTGCAACAATTATTTGGTAGTTCCTTCACAAAAAAACCTCCTTTCGGGCACTCGGAAAATGAAAAATGGTTTTTTCGTCCAAAGAAAATGAAAACTTCCTTAGGCAACATTGTTTGCCATTCCAATATGCACCCTTGTGCATAATATGAGATCATTTGAATAAACTATTCCACGAATGTGGCCATAAGATTGATCATTTGGCTTGAAAGCCATGAATCTTCAGAGATGATAGCTCATTTCTGAGAACACTTCTTAAAAATAATTGCCGTATTACAAGTTTGTTATTTTTCCTGGGAACTTGGCCACATATAATAACACAATGCGAAGGTTTCCCAATTTTTTGATTTTTTTTGAATTTTTTCTGCCCGTTTCAGAATGTGGTCAAAACGGCGGGAATGACCGTTCCTAGCTAGTTGTTGAATCTTGGAATTTTTTCGGTGTTTCTCTGATTAAATAGATACTTATTTACCTAGAAATGATTTTTGGAAAAAATAAATAGCAAACTATGAGGCAGCTGCAGTTCAAATTTCACCCGCGTCCAACTGAATCGGCGGAAATTTGTCTTTTTCACGAGAGGTGGATCAAAACTTTTTACACCCAACCATTTTGTCAATTGTGCATTAAATATGTCCTAGTATTTTAGAAAAATTATTTGGTCCAATTTTGCAACAATTATTTGGTAGTTCCTTCACAAAAAAACCTCCTTTCAGGCACTCGGAAAATGAAAAATGGTTTTTTCGTCCAAAGAAAATGAAAACTTCCTTAGGCAACATTGTTTGCCATTCCAATATGCACCATTCTTCACAATATGAGATCATTTTAACAAACTATGCCACGAATGTGGCCATAAGTTTGATCATTTGCTTTGAAAGCCATGAATCTTCAGAGATGATAGCTCATTTCTGAGAACATTTTTTTAAAATAATTGTCGTATTACAAGTTTGTTATTTTTCCTAGGAACTTGGCCACATATAATCGCACAATGCGAAGGTTTCCCAATTTTTTGATTTTTTTTGAATTTTTTATGCGCGTTTCAAAATGCGGTCAAAACGGTGGGAATGACCGTTCCTAGCTAGTTGTTGAATCTTGGAATTTTTTTGGTGTTTCTCTGATTAAATAGATACTTATTTACCTAGAAATGATATTTGAAAAAAATAAAGAGCAAACTATGACGTAGCTGCAGTTCAAATTTGACCCGCTTCCAGCTGAATCGACGGGAATTTGTCTTTTTCACCAGAGGTGGATCAAAATTTTTGACACCCAACCATTTTGTCAATTGTGCATTAAATATGGCCTAGTATTTTAGAAAATTGATTTGGTCCAATTTTGCAACAAATATATGGTAGGTCCTTCACAAAAAAAACTCATTTCAGGCACTCGGAAAATGGAAAATGGTTTTTTCGTTCGAGGAAAATGAAAACTTCCTTAGGCAACATTGTTTGCCATTCCAATATGCACCCTTGTGCACAATATGAGATCATTTGAACAAATTATGCCATGAATGTGGCCATAAGATTGATCGTTTGACTTGAAAGCCATGAATCTTCACACTTGATAGCTCATTTCTGAGGACACTTTTTTAAAATAATTGCCGTATTACAAGTTTGTTATTTTTCCTAGGAACTTGGCCACATATAATGACATAATGCGAAGGTTTTCCAATTTTTTGATTTTTTTTGAATTTCTTATGCCCGTTTCAAAATGCGGTCAAAACGGCGGGCTTGACCGCTCCTACCTAGTGGTTGAATCTTGAAATTTTTTTGGTGTTTCTATGATTAAATAGATACTTATGTACCTAGAAATGATTTTTGGAAAAAATAAAGAGCAAACTATGAGGCAGCTACAGTTCAAATTTGACCCGTTTCCAACTGAATCGACGACAATTTGTCTTTTTCACCAGACGTGGATCAAAACTTTTGACACCCAACCATTTGGTCAATTGTGCATTAAACATGGCCTAGTATTTTAGAAAATTGATTTGGTCCAATTTTACAATAAATATATAGTAGGTACTTCATAAAAAAACTCATTTTGAACACTCGAAAAATGAGAAAATGGTTTTTTCGTCCAAAGAAAATGAAAACTTCCTTAGGCAACATTGTTTGCCATTCCAATATGCACCCTTGTGCACAATATGAGATCATTTGAACAAACTATGCCATGAATGTGGCCATAAGATTGATCATTTGGCTTGAAAGCCATTGATCTCCACACGTGATAGCTCGTTTTTAAGAACACTTTTTTAAAATAAATTGCCGGTATTTCAAGGTTTGTTATTTTTTCCTGGAACTGGCCACATATTAATGACACCATGCGGAGGTTTCCCCCATTTTTTGATTTTTTTGAATTTTTATGCCCGTTTCAAAATGCGGTCAAACGGCGGGCTTGAGCGTTCCTAGCTAGTGTTGAATCTTGGAATTTTTTTGGTGTTTCTCTGATAAATAGATACTTATGTACCTAAAATGATTTTTTGGAAAAAAAATAGCAATACATATGAGGCAACTACAGATTCAAATTTGACCCCGCTTCCGAGCTGAATCGGCGGGAATTTGTCTTTTTCACGAGAGGTGGATCAAAGCTTTTTACACCCAAACATTTGGTCAATTGTGCATTAAATATGGCCTAGTATTTTATAAAATTGATTTGGTCTAATTTTGCAACAAATATATGGTAGGTCCTTCCAAAAAAGCCTCGTTTCGGGCACTCGGAAAATGGAAAATGAATTTTCCATGCAAAAAAATGAAAACTTCCTTAGAAAACATTGTTTGCCATTCCAAGATGCACCCTTATGCATAATATTAGATCATTTGAACAAACTATGAGGCAGTTGTAGTTAAAATTTAACCCGCTTCCTAGTGAATCGACGAAAATCCCACCTAGTATGAAAGTACCTCTAGTTATTCGAGGGAATCGTACTTAGACGATGTCATAAAAAGAGAAGGGAACTTACCGCCGGGCGTCGTGGTGGTGCGTTGGGGCTGCGTTGGAGCTCCCCGACGCTGTAATGGAGCTTCGTCGAACACTGTGGTGCTGCGTTGGAGCTCTTGGCGCGCCGTTGAGAGCCGCAATGGAGCTTCGTGGGGATGTCATCGGTGCTGCATTGAAGTTTTTTCATGCTCGATGCTGTCGTGACATATTGATGTGATCGAATGATCACCAATGCGTAGATCAAGCGCCTAGCTAGGCGGATGATTTCTAAACAAAATCATCTGACTGACTCGTATTAGCCACCTATTGTTAATCGATTGTGACCAATTTAGATGGTCATAACATCATCAAATCTTGTACTTCGTTCTAATTGGTCTATGAGCATGTCACGCGGATCAAGCATTAGAGACCGTTGGATACTCCCGGATCCAACGGCCCACACCCTCTCACCCTCTCACCCACCCACCGGGAGCTCCTCTCTCCCCCGCACACCACTCCTTATCACGTCCTCTCTCTCCCCTGCGGGCAAACCCTAGCGCTCCCCGATCCAGACTCCTCCCCTCCCCCGCTGCCAACCACCTCCACCACCCACCCCTCTCCTCGCCGCCACCCACCTCCGCCACACCTCCCCTCCCCACCCCAGATCCTCTCCCCACTCCCAGATCCAACTTGCCAACGTAGAACGAGGAGATCGCGGCCAAGATCTTCGGGACATGGTGGTCGTCGTCGTGGACCGCTCCTCCACTGACCCACGGTACCTCGAGGAGTTTGCGCGGCAGTTCGACCCCTCGGGTTGGTCCCGTTCAGGACGGAGGTGGTGAGCGTCCGCCGCAGCAGGGACAACGGACGCGGGCTGGAGGGTGAGGCTCACTGCTGCTGGCAAGCGAGCTGGAGAGGAGGTTTGATTGCCGTGGTCGTCTGGCAGTGGGCACTTCGCCGTGTCGTGTGTGGCCGTCATCACAGGTAAATACCCAGTCCGATCTATCCCCACTGATGGCTAGCACTAGCAGTAGGCAGTTGGCCAGTAGCTATTTCGATCGATCGATTCTTTTTGGCATCTTGCAAGGGAGTCTGGAATGGGTTGTAGCAGCAAGGATCCAATAGTAGGCAGGGGAAACATTATGATTAGTAGTTGCCTCATCGATCGGATCTGTAGCTGGGCTAGCGACGATTATACTTACTTATTGTGTTTGGGTGCCTAATTGACTTGATTGCCCACCGTTGAAAATTTTGTTTATATATATATAAATCTTGAAGGTGCCACAAACTGCCAATAATGATGTTGATTATTCTCCAGTGAATGTGAATGAGAATGTATCATTTGTCTAAAGATGGAGTCTGTGGAGATAGAGTTCATTAGTTTTTGGTGTATCGCTGCCACCCACCTCCGCCACACCTCCCCTCCCCACCTCAGATCCTCTCCCCACTCCCAGATCCAACTTGCCACCGTAGAACGAGGAGGTCGCGGCCAGGATCTTCGAGACGCGGTGGTCGTCGACGCGGGGTCATCAAGCGGGGCCGGCCATGGAGGCGGTGGTCGTCGACGCGGTGTCCAAGCTGCTGAAGGCCGGCATCGCGCTGTCCGAGATCTCCTCTGCTCCCTGGGCTGGTGAGTCGCCAGATCTCCGCTGCTCTTGTTTGATTCGCTTGAGATTTCGCTGGGCGTTATGCATATGCGTGACCCTCCCTGTTCGATGCCCTCGAAGGTGAAGACGGGCTGAGATGGCAGGCTGCTTGTTGCCTCGGCCCCGAAGATGAAGATGAAGGTGGAGGAGAGCGAGCGTGGGTGAGATGGCCTCTCGCAGCATGTCCGACCGCCCCTACTCCCCCGACGAGCGCATGCTGCAGCTCCTAGGCAAGGTATGCTTCTCCCTCTGTCCTTCCCTTCCCCTACTGTTGCTGCTCTCCCCGGTCTCACTCCTCATCTTGTCTCTTGTGCAGGGTACACGAACTCCACTTCTTCCACCAGCCACCCTCCCCTCTGCGCCCAGCTTGTGGAACACCTCCACACCATCTTCGGAGCCGCCTGCTGGTGAGATTGGTGTTCATTGTGGCGCAATAGTGACTACACATGCCATCGAGTTAGTGATGTAGTCATGTAGGCAGCGAAGCTTAAAGTGTTATGTTTACTTCACATAAACTGAAAAGGGTATCATTTCATACTTTTCGTTTGGTTTGTGAATCTGCTTCACTTAAATTTCAGCCTGAGCTAGTAGTTGACTAAAGGAATGCTCGTACATTTAGAGATATTATATCACTATGCTAATGTGTTTCAACAAGGGAGTACCGTCTACTAGTCTGTTAATCTATGAGCGATGGATAGTTTAATCACGGCTTGTTTCTAGACTTGTATTAACACAGCATTCCCCTTTTAAAATTTCTACTACTATTCTGTTGAAAGAGATCTCAACAATGCTGTTTTAGTGAGCTTATTGTTGTCGGAGACTGGGTAATGATAAAAGACTGCCACGATTAAGTTCAGAAACGATAGTATGTGCATTCGTCTAGAGTTCATTTAGCAAAGTTCAGAAACGCAAACAACATCAGTTCATTAGTTACACTAAGCATTTGCCTGCCTAAGTTGTATTTAGACCAAAATTTGCTAATAGACACCCCCCTTCACAGATCTGCTATTTTTTGGCGTGCACATAATATGTATGTCTTAACAGTTTCCAGCAGTTGTGTTCTATTGTTTGATTAAATGAATCAAAACCTGAAGGAGATCTAGATTAACAGTAGAATCACATAGTTGTAATTACCCGAGAAATTTTAACAGAAGCTCACTGTTATGTCCTCCATCGGGCGATCTTGTTTGTTATCGCAGTAGAATTTGGTGTGCTTGAATAAAATGGCGCTCATTTGCATCATTGTATTTCTGCAGAGTTTTAAGAAGAATTCTGGTACGAACGCACTGACCGTATACTTGTACATGTGCAGCTGAGGAACATCATGTGGGCTACTTCCAAGCATGATGTGTACGTGATGTAGAACTATTCTGTGATGCATTGGTCGTCCTTACTCCGCAAAGGAAAAGAAGTGCTCAACGTGGCAGGCCCAAATCAGGTGATCTACCACAGAGCGATGTGATAGTCCTCTATCGTCGGAATTTCGGTCAATCTCTGATCCACTGTGCGACCACACTGTGCAGGATATGCAGGGAGGTCGGCCCTTGTCCAGGGGAAGATCAGCACCATGACGGTGAAAGACAACCTCGGCAGTGCCTTCTAGCAAGATTTCAATCATAATCTGTGCATACTTGTTTATGATATGTGTGTGCCTCCATCAATCCTCTTTGGCATCATAGGATACAAGATACCAAGACTAGCAGTTCTCGTCTTGCTTATGTTTTGTGATCTCAGCTTATCTAATAAAACTGGCAATTATAGGATACAAGATACCATAACTACATAACTGGGGTCATTTGCGTTACTGTAGTTGTGCCGTCTGGCTAGTGGGCTAATATGGGAGCCACAGCATGGCATCCTTCTCCATTGTAGATCCATTGTATTTGCATGCTGCTATATTATGTCAAGTTGAGTGAAGCAAACATATCCTGGTGTGTGTGTGTGTGTGTGTGTGTGTGCTAACATCTCCTAAATGCTCCTACCAGCTTTCTGACTTTGGCAAATGATTTGACTCCTCTCACCTGGCCTAGGAGCAACACCACTGCTGATGAGAGCAGATCCTTTCCCTCAATAGATTAGCATCATTCCATTCTTACTGTGTAGTAGAATTGGTAGTGATAGAGTGGGTGAATCTATGTGATGTAGAGATACACTAAGATAATGCAAAAATATATATTAGTTCCGCTAATGCTTACCAGTGAATTCAAGTCTCCTTATTTGAAGGTCCAACACTTGTGCATACTGATTTGTGTGCTTTCTGGTTTAGGGAGGAGCTGCATGCTCTGTACCAGCTCATCCTTGTCCTGCTCGAGGAGCAGGAGGAGGAGGGGCGCATCTAGCCAGCCACAAAGGGCCTGCTCTGTACGACCACGTCATCGGCCTGCTGCAGCATCGAGTTCAATATGTCAGGTGACCCTTCCTATCCTGATGATGTCTAGTAGATAGTTTGATGTATACCTGCTGCTGATTGATGCTCTTGTGGTTAGCATTATACTCCTGGAATCATATTCTACTATATCTAGTGTTCTTGTGGTTCTCGAAGATGCATCACAAACATCTAGTGTTCTGATATAAAATTGGTCTCTAAAATATGTTTCTAAAATTGGTCTCTAAAATATTATAATATACCTGTTGTTGATTGATGCTCTTGTGGTCTCTTGAAGTTGGCTGAATCTGTTGCTTTATCATATATTTGGTCCAACCAGAATCTGTTCTTGAAGTAATCAAATATTATACCCACTAGATAATTGGTCTCTAACCAGAATCTGTTGTTGTTATTGTGTCATCTGCTGATTACTTCTTCTATTAATCGCCTAGTGCTCTTGTTAGTGAGATTCATCTAGTATTTTCTTTGCAAAGCACGGAATGGTTTTGAGTAGTTGATCATTGCTTGATGGAACCTTCATGTCGTTAGCTTGCACTACAGTAACCAGATGCAATCCATTTTTATTAAATGCATTCTGGTTAGGATTTTGTCGTGGTTGTTCTGTTTCCTATAGATCTAGATCTGGTCACTACTGAAATTTCATTCTAGGACTTCATCATGTGATTATTAGTTATTTTTAACCAATGCTATTCCTAGCATGTGTACACTCTAATCTCTAATGATGTTTGTCTTTGTGTTCAGGAGCTCGAGGTCTACAAAATTTGAAGATTGAAACCATATAGCTCTACTCAGCAAAGAGCCGTCTCTTCTGTTTGATTGTAATAGAATGTAAATATTGCAATATTGTAATAGTAGGCATATCTGGGTTGTAATAACTATGTACAAATTGTAGTAGACTTAGTGTTATTTGACGTACTACATCTGTACTGTTCCGTTTGAAATAATGATTATGTATGTGATTTGAAAACGTGTGGAATGGAAACCTGACTTGTGGGATCCACTTATGAAAATAATCTGAGCATTTTTGAATTTTCTATCAAGTGGGCCCAATGTGTGAGAAGATGACAAGTGGGACCAGCTCCAAAATATACTGGCCCAAACAATGTTAAAAGACCCGACCCAGAAATAAATAAAAGGCTGAAATGGGCTTGGCCCGTGTAACTTACAGAAAAAAATACATTAAAAGGCCGAATTGTTGGGCTAGGCCCATGTAGAAAACCGAATTGGACTGGACTGAATCTTGTGCCACATCAGCTTGCCACGCTGGATGCCTACGTGGCCTGGAGAGGTTGCTAGTGACCAAAACGCCACAGTGGACATATTTTGGTCATAAACGTTTGCGACCATTCCAGAAGAAAGGTCGCTATAGTCAGTTTACGACGCCCAGCTTTTGACCTTATGTTTTTGGTCACAAAAAGGTCATAAATGGAAATTTGTGACCATTCAGTGACCAATAGTGGTGGTCATAAGTTGACATATTTCTTGTAGTGTCAGCAGCCAGAAGAATCAGCCAGACAATTCTGGACACGGTTCCTAACAAGGAAAAACCAGATAGTCGACTATCCGGACGCAGAGGCCCTAGCAGCCTTCAAAGCATAACATCCGCGACGAGTGGCTTGCCCGGCACCTGGGAGAGGAAAAGCTGAAATCCATAGCAGCACTCACGACACTCATGACCCGCTTTTGCGCGGGAGAAGACAGCTGGCTGGCTCGCAGTAACAACTTATCAAAGAACCGTGGTAATTTGGATACCAAGGACAAAAGTGGCAGGACACGTCAGAATAAGCAAAAACGCCATGTTAACAGCGACAGCAATGAAGAGACGGCAGTCAATGCCGGATTCAGAGGCTATAAATCCGGTCAGCGGAAAAAGCCATTCAAAAAGAATACTCAGGGCCCGTGCAGTTTGGACCGAATACTCGATCGCTTGTGCCAGATACATGGCACCCCCGAAAAGCCAGCCAATCACTCTAACAGGGATTGTTGGGTGTTCAAGCAAGCAGGAAAGTTAAGAGCCGAAAACAGAGACAAGGGGCTGCACAGCAACGACGAAGAGCCCAAGCCGCTGAACAACAATGGACAGAAGGGCTTTCCCCCACAAATGCGGACGGTGAACATGATATACGCAACCCATATTCCCATGCGGGAGCGGAAGCGTGCGCTGCGGGACGTATACGTGATGGAGCCAGTCGCCCCAAAGTTCAACCCATGGTCCTCCTACCCGATCACCTTTGATCGAAGGGACCATCCCACTAGCATCCGTCATGGCGGCTTCGCCGCATTGGTTCTCGACCCAATCATCGACGGAAGTCACCTCACAAGAGTCCTCATGGACGGCGCCAGTAGCCTGAACCTGCTTTATCAGGACACAGTGCGGAAAATGGGCATAGATCCCTCAAGGATCAAACCCACAAGAACGACCTTTAAAGGCGTTATACCAGGTGTAGAAGCCAACTATACAGGCTCAGTAACACTTGACGTGGTCTTCGGATCCACGGATAATTTCCGAAGCGAAGAGTTAATCTTCGATATAGTCCCGTTTCGCAGTGGCTATCACGCCCTGCTCGGACGAACCATATTCACAAAATTCAATGCGGTGCCGCATTACGCATATCTCAAACTCAAGATGCCAGGCCCTCGAGGAGTAATCACGGTCAACGGAAACACCGAACGCTCCCTTCGTACGGAGGAGCATACGGCGGCTCTCGCAGCGGAGATACAAAGTAGCCTTCTTAGGCAATTCCCCAATCCGGCCACTAAAAAGCCAGACACCGCCAAGCGTGCCCGGAGTAACCTACAGCAGGACCACCTGGCACACTCTGAGCAAGCGTAGCAATGCGGACCCAACCCCAGATTTCGCGACCTAGCGAAACCAGTACCTCGCGTACACAACTACGCCCTTGAAATATCATGGGCACAGGGGAAGGGGCACAATAAACGGCACGCCCAACATACAGCTTAAAACGTACTAGGGGCTGCCGGATTCTTTTTTTAATTTTTTCTTACTTTCAGGACTACATACCCCGGACGACCTGTTCGGCGACTCGACTGCCGCACAAACGATGCAATATCCAGGGAGGCAGACAAGCCATGCCGCATTATGGAACTCCCAGGTGGTCTTTGTTACGAGCGGTATACCTGTTTTAAATACAATTCCGCGGCCTGCCCCTGTTTTAAATATCTTTTCCTTATCGCACTATTTGTATCGTTCGGCTTTGATAAATAGCCTCTCTACAAACAATGCTTAGCTTCTCGTCTATTTTTTGCATTACTCTATTTTATATATGTTCATTAATGACATGTTGCACCCGTACACTATGGTACGACAAGTATGCCAGGGGCTTCAGTACCCTTTAATATGGTGTGAAAAGTCCGTACACTTTCACAAGTGCGGCACCCCGAACTTATAGCACTATATGCATCGGCTCCGAATCATGATTTGGGTCAATAGTTGGGTTTGCCCGGCTCCTATGTATTGGTGCCTTACGTTCCGCTATATCGGCTAAGGTAGCACTAGGAGAACCACTGCGATTGTGCTCCGGTTGAGCTGGGCTAAGCACCTAAGTGGAGAAAGCTAAAACTGACTGTCATGATGAGGCGAGAGACCGGTCGCTGTTCGAGAGGTTTTTCGGGTCCCTAAAGGCCTATGCCGCTTCGAGCGAGGAGCTGGATAACCCCAGCCAAGGCGTGGATAGCGCCCGAACTCGGTCTTCCGAACTAGGGGCTTCACCGAAATTTAAAATTATAAAGTTCTATGGCTAAGTGAGAGTGTTCAAGCATTGTAGTCCGATTGCCTGGTTCGCCGTGCTGAGCGCCTCCCTCGAAGGACCCAACTATGGGAAAAAGAGTGCTCTGGTTTATCCCCGAACACCCCAGCATTAGTGGCATGGGGGCAGAAGCCGACGACTGGCCATCTCTCAATTTTTTGATAAACGGCCGCACAGAAAATAATATTTTAAATTCAACAAGCATTGCTTAAGCGCCTATGAACAAGTTTTCAGTGCATAGGATAAAAACGAGCGAGTTTATTCAAAAATTACATCCTTGGTACATTCATCTGCCACAAGGCAAGCACCCGCAAGAACATCCTTGTAATAGTTCTCGGGCTTGCGATGCTCCTTCCCCGGTGGCGGCCCGTCCTTCACAACCTTCTCACCGTCTAGCTTACCCCAGTGCACCTTTACACGGGCAAGGGCCCTATGGGCACCTTCGATGCAGACGGAGCGCTTGAGGACCTCGAGCCTTGGACAGGCCTCCACCAGCCGCCGCACCAGCCCGAAGTAGCTCCCAGGCAGGGCCTCTCCGGGCCACAGCCGAACTATGAAGCCCTTCATGGCCTGTTCTGCCGCCTTGTGGAGTTCGACCAGCTGTTTCAGCTGGTCGCTCAAGGGCACAGGGTGTCCGGCCTCAGCATACTGAGACGAGAACACCTTCTCCGTCGAGCTGCCCTCTTCAGCTCGGTAGAATGCGGCGGCATCGGATACGCTGCGGGGAAGATCTGCGAATGCCCCTGGAGAACTCCGGATTCGGGTAAGTAGCAAGTAGTTTACTTTTATATTTCTGCTTTGCATAAGGAATACCTCACCTGCTGCTATCTTCTTCATATCCTCCAACTCTCGGAGGGCCTTTTGGGCTTCGGCCTTGGCAGACTTGGCAGTCTCAAGGGCCGCGACGAGCTCGGACGCTCGGGTCTCTGACTCAAGCTCCAAGCTCTCATGTTTTCTCATGAGAGCTTGAAGCTCTTGCTGCTCCTCGCCGACCTGAGCCCCAAATTTTTCTCGCTCGGTGCGCTCCGCGGCCATTTTCTTTTCGGCCTCAGACAGTGCCTGCTTGAGGGTCGCCACCTCAGTCGTGGCCCCTACAATAAGCAGTACAATCCTGTTATTTTTTGCAATCACGCCTCTCTATAGGCACTTATTTCTGTAAGGTATTTCTTACCTTCTTTCTCCTCGAGTTGCCGCTTGGCAAGGCCGAGCTCTTGCTCGGACCGCTCGAGTCCCTGTTTCAGGACACCCACCTCCGCAGTCAGTGCGGCGGTGGACAGCAGCGAAGCCTGCATACGCATATTGACTCTTTATTGTTAGACTCCTGCGAAATTTAATAGATCCTTTATTCGGCTTTTCTTTCCGAACGCCAAATAGAGCATCAGGGGCTATTGTCTATGCGGTAATATTTTTACATATTTTTACTTACCTCGAAGCCTGTTAGGAGGCTAGCGCAAGCTTCACTCAGCCCGCTCTTGGCGGACTGGACCTTCTGGATCACCATACTCATAATAGTACGGTGCTCCTCGTCGATGGAGGTGCCTTCAAGCACCTCCAGTAGATTTTCCGGCACCTCTGGTTGGACGGAGGTTGCCGGCTCAGAAGACTTGCTCCTCTTGGAAGGAGCTTTCCTACCGCGGTCCGGAATCATTGAAGATTCCGGCACGGTATCCGGCTTAAGGCCGGACTTGGAGCCCTGGGGGGTCTTGTCCCCTTTACTCCTAGAGTCCGGGAGGTTGCCTTACGGCTCCTCTAGGACCACCTCCTCCTGCCCCGGAGCTTGTTGCGATGCCACATCGGCGTCGTCCGCAGTGCGGGGGGAGACAGCGGGCGGAACGGAGTTCACGTCCGATGAATCCAGGGAGCCGCTCAACGACTCGTTGAGTTCGGCCCGGGGCGGGCTGCATAAGTATCATCGACATTAGGTAAAGCTGTGCAACAAAGGAACATCACGAGTTACTCTGATATCCGAACTTACGATTTCGCCGGACGCTTGGCCCTGTCCGGCCACTCCTCTTCGTCTTCTTCGGCGTCGGGAGAATAGTCCGGTGGAGGGGTCTTCCTCTTCCTGGACCCCTCGGCCTCCCCAGTTGGGGCGGCCTCCCTCTTCTTTCCTCCCCCCGCTGGAGGGGGAGAGGTTTCTTCTTCCTCCTCCTCGTTTTCATGGGAGGAGGGTGTTTTGGACTCGCCGAATGATTTGTCCGACAACACCACATTACAGGTACTCTTTCGAGTCCCCGTGGTCTTCTTCTTCTTAGCCTTCTTCTCTGGCACCACATAAGGCGCCGGAGTCAGCAGCTTCACCAGTAGAGTTGGGGCTGGGTCTTCGGGCAGCGGAGCCGGATAGTTAATCGGTT
>NW_024113492.1:0-15780 GCF_003073215.2 Triticum urartu
TTTATCAAGTAAATATACTCAACATCTACTCAAATCATCTGTGAAGTAAGAACATAACGATATCCACTACACGCCTCAGCACTCATTGGACTGCACACATCAAAATGTATTACTTCCAACAAGTTGCTCTCTTGTTCCATCTTACTGAAAACGAGGCCTTTCAGTCATCTTGCCCATGTGGTATGATTTGCATGTCTCAAGTGATTCAAAATCAAGTGAGTCCAAACGTTCCATTTGCATGGAGTTTCTTCATGCATATACACCAATAGACATGGTTCGCATGTCTCAAACCTTTCAAAAATGAGTGAGTCCAAAGATCCATCAACATGGAGCTTCTTCATGCGTTTTATACCGATATGACTTAAGTGGCAGTGCCACAAGTAGGTGGTACTATCATTACTATCTTATATCTTTTGGCATGAACATGTGTATCACTACGATCGAGATTCAATAAACCATTCATTTTAGGTGTAAGACCATTCAAGGTATTATTCAAATAAACAGAGTAACCGTTATTCTCCTTAAATGAATAACCGTATTACGATAGACATAATCCAATCATGTCTATGCTCAACGCAAACACCAAACTCGATGGTAGAGGGAGCGTGCGATGCTTGATCATATCAACATTGGAAACACTTCCAACACGTATCGTCATCTCACCTTTAGCTAGTCTCCGTTTATTCCGTAGCTTTTATTTCGAGTTACTAACACTTAGCAACCGAACGGGTATCTAATACCCTGGTGCTACTAGGAGTACTAGTAAAGTACACATCAACACAATGTATATCCAATATACTTCTATCGACCTTGCCAGCCTTCTCATCTACCAAGTATCTAGGGTAATTCTGCTCCAGTGGCTGTTCCCCTTATTACAGAAGCACTCAGTCTCGGGTTTGGGTTCAACCTTGGGTTTCTTCACTAGAGCAGCAGCTGAATTGCCGTTTCATGAAGTATCCCTTTGTTCCCTTGCCCTTCTTGAAACTAGTGGTTTCACCAACCATCAACAATTGATGCTCCTTCTTGATTTCTACTTTCGCGGTGTCAAACATCGCGAATATCTCAAGGATCATCATATATGTCCCTGATATATCATAGTTCATCATGAAGCTCTAGCAGCTTGGTGGTAATGACTTCGGAGAACTATCACTATTTCATCTAGAAGATCAACTCCCACTCGATTCAAGCGATTGTTGTACTTAGACAATCTGAGCACAAGCTCAACAATTGAGCTTTTCTCCCTTAGTTTGTAGGCTAAGAAAATCGTCGGAGGTCTTATACATTTTGACGTGGTCACGAGCCTGAAATCCCAATTTCAGCCCTCAAAACATCTCATATGTTTTGCGACGTTTCAAAACCGTCTTCGGTGCCTCAATTCTAAACCGTTTAACTGAACTACACGTAGTTATCAAAATGTGTATGTCAGATGTTGACAACATCCACAGACAACGTTCGAGGTTCAGCACACTGAGCGGTGCATTAAGGACATAAGCCTTCTATGAAGCAATGAGGACAATCCTCAGTTTACGGACCTAGTCCGCATAATTGCTACTATCAACTTTCAACTAAATTTTCTCTAGGAACATATCTAAACAGTAGAACTGAAGCGCGAGCTACGACATAATTTGCGAAGACCTTTTGACTATGTTCAGGATAATTAAGTTCATCTTATGAACTCCCACTCAGATAGACATCCCTCTAGTCATCTAAGTGATTACATGATCCGAGTCAACTAGGCCGTGTCCGATCATCACGTGAGACGGACTAGTCATCATCGGTGAACATCTTCATGCTGATCGTATCTACCATACGACTCATGCTCGACCTTTCGGTCTTCTGTGTTCCGAGGCCATGTCTGTACACATGCTAGGCTCGTCAAGTCAACCTAAGTGTTTCGCGTGTGTAAATCTGTCTTACACCCGTTGTATGTGAACGTTAGAATCTATCACACCCGATCATCACGTGGTGCTTCGAAACAACGAACTGTCGCAACGGTGCACAGTTAGGGGGAACACTTTCTTGAAATTTTAATGAGGGATCATCTTATTTACTACCGTCGTTCTAAGCAAACAAGATGTATAAACATGATAAACATCACATGCAATCAAATAATAGTGACATGATATGGCCAATATCATATAGCTCCTTTGATCTCCATCTTGGGGCTCCATGATCATCTTGTCACCGGCATGACACCATGATCTCCATCATCATGATCTCTATCATCGTGTCTTCATGAAGTTGTCTCGTCAACTATTACTTCTACTACTATAGCTAACGGTTAGCAATAAAGTAAAGTAATTACATGACGTTTATGTTGACACGTAGGTCATAAATAAATTAAGACAACTCCTATGGCTCCTGCCGGTTGTCATACTCATCGACATGCAAGTCGTGATTCCTATTACAAGAACATGATCAATCTCATACATCACATATATCATTCATCACATCCTTTTGGCCATATCACATCACATAGCATACCCTGCAAAAACAAGTTAGACGTCCTCTAATTGTTGTTTACATGTTTTACGTGGCTGCTATGGGTTTCTAGCAAGAACGTTTCTTACCTACGCAAAAACCACAACGTGATATGCCAATTGCTATTTACCCTTCATAAGGACCCTTTTCATCGAATCCGATCCGACTAAAGTGGGAGAGACAGACACCCGCTAGCCACCTTTATGCAACTAGTGCATGTCAGTCGGTGGAACCAGTCTCACGTAAGAGTACGTGTAAGGTCGGTCCGGGCCGCTTCATCCCACAATGCCACCGAATCAAGATTGGACTAGTAACAGTAAGCATATTGAACAAAATCAACGCCCACAACTACTTTGTGTTCTACTCGTGCATAGAAACTACGCATAAACCTGGCTCTGATACCACTGTTGGGGAACGTAGCATAAATTCAAAATTTTCCTACGTGTCACCAAGATCTATCTATGGAGTCATCTAGCAACGAGGGAGGAGTGGATATACATACCCTTGTAGATTGCACGCGGAAGCGTTCAAGAGAACGGGGTTGATGGAGTCGTACTC
This sequence comes from Triticum urartu, assembly GCF_003073215.2. Classification (NCBI taxonomy): domain Eukaryota; kingdom Viridiplantae; phylum Streptophyta; class Magnoliopsida; order Poales; family Poaceae; genus Triticum; species Triticum urartu. Next base: position 3,040 of record NW_024113492.1, read on the forward strand.
GTCGTGATCCAAATCACCGATGATCTTAGCGCCGAACGGACGGCACCTCCGTGTTCAACACACGTACAGAGTAGCGACGTCTCCTCCTTCTTGATCCAGCAAGGGGGAAGGAGAGGTTGATGGAGATCCAGCATCACGACGGCGTGGTGGTGGAAGTAGCGGGATTCCAACAGGGCTTCGCCAAGCGCTGCGGGAGGAGGGAGATGTGTCATGGGAGGGAGAGGGAGGCGCCAGGGCTTAGGTTAGGTTACCCTCCCTTTCCCCCCACTATATATAGGGCCAAGGGAGAGGGGGGGGCGCAGCCTTGGCCCTTCCTCCAAGGAAGGGTGCGGCCAGGGAGGAGTCCCTCCTCCCCAAGGCACCTCGGAGGTGCCTTCCCCTTTTGGGACTCTTCCTTTTCCTCTTCTCTTGGCGCATGGGCCTCTTGGGGCTGGTGCCCTTGGCCCATATAGGCCAAGGCGCACCCCCTACAGCCCATGTGCCCCCACGGGGCAGGTGGCCCCACCCAGTGGACCCCAGGGACCCTTCCAGTGGTCCCGGTACAATACCGGTGACCCCGAAACTTGTCCCGATGGCCGAAACAGCACTTCCTATATATAATTCTTTACCTCCGGACCATTCCGGAACTCCTCGTGACGTCCGGGATCTCATCCGGGACTCCGAACAACTTTCGGGTTACCGCATACTAATATCTCTATAACCCTAGCGTCACCGAACCTTAAGTGTGTAGACCCTACGGGTTCGGGAGACATGCAGACATGACCGAGACGACTCTCCGGTCAATAACCAACAGCGGGATCTGGATACCATGTTGGCTCCCACATACTCCACGATGATCTCATCGGATGAACCACGATGTCGAGGATTCAAGCAACCCCGTATGCAATTCCCTTTGTCAATCGATATGTTACTTGCCCGAGATTCGATCGTCGGTATCCCAATACCTCGTTCAATCTCGTTACCGGCAAGTCACTTTACTCGTACCGTAATGCATGATCCCGTGACCAGACACTTGGTCACTTTGAGCTCATTATGATGATGCATTACCGAGTGGGCCCAGTGATACCTCTCCGTCATACGGAGTGACAAATCCCAGTCTTGATCCGTGTCAACCCAACAGACACTTTCGGAGATACCCGTAGTATACCTTTATAGTCACCCAGTTACGTTGTGACGTTTGGTACACCCAAAGCACTCCTACGGTATCCGGGAGTTACACGATCTCATGGTCTAAGGAAAAGATACTTGACATTGGAAAACTCTAGCAAACGAACTATACGATCTTGTGCTATGTTTAGGATTGGGTCTTGTCCATCACATCATTCTCCTAATGATGTGATCTCGTTATCAATGACATCCAATGTCCATAGTCAGGAAACCATGACTATCTGTTGATCAACGAGCTAGTCAACTAGAGGCTTACTAGGGACATGTTGGTGTCTATTATTCACACATGTATTACGATTTCCGGATAATACAATTATAGCATGAATAAAGACAATTATCATGAACAAGGAAATATAATAATAATGCTTTTATTATTGCCTCTAGGGCATATTTCCAACACTGGCAGCCCCTTCCTCTTCTCCACTTTAGGCCCATAAGGCCCATTAACCCCCCGGGGGGTTCCGGTAACCCCCCGGTGCTCCGGTTTTATCCGAAATTCATCCGGAAGACTTCCGGTGTCCGAATATAGTCATCCAATATATCAATCTTTATGTATCGACCATTTCGAGACTCCTCGTCATGTCCGTGATCACATTCGGGACTCCGAACTAACTTCGGTACATCAAAAATGCATAAACTCATAATAACTGTCATCGTAACGTTAAGCGTGCGGACCCTACGATTCGAGAACAATGTAGACATGACTGAGACATATCTCTGGTCAATAACCAATAGCGGGACCTGGATGCCCATATTGGCTCCTACATATTCTACGAAGATCTTTATCGGTCAGACCGCATAACAACATACATTGTTCCCTTTGTCATCGGTATGTTACTTGCCCGAGATTCGATCATCGGTATCCAATACCTAGTTCAATCTCGTTACCGGCAAGTCTCTTTACTCGTTCTGTAATACATCATCTCACAACTAACACATTAGTTGCAATGCTTGCAAGGCTTATGTGATGTGCATTACCGAGAGGGCCCAGAGATACCTCTCCGACAATCGGAGTGACAAATCCTAATCTCGAAATACGCTAACCCAACATCTACCTTTGGAGACACCTGTAGAGCACCTTTATAATCACCCATTTACGTTGTGACGTTTGGTTACACACAAAGTGTTCCTCCGGCAAACGGGAGTTGCATAATCTCATAGTCATAGGAACATGTATAAGTCATGAAGAAAGCAATAGCAACATACTAAACGATCGGTGCTAAGCTAATGAAATGGGTCATGTCAATCAGATCATTCAACTAATGATGTGACCTCGTTAATCAAATAACAACTCTTTGTTCATGGTTAGGAAACATAACCATCTTTGATTAACGAGCTAGTCAAGTAGAGGCATACTAGTGACACTCCGTTTGTCTATGTATTCACACATGTATTATGTTTCCGGTAAATACAATTCTAGCATGAATAATAAACATTTATCATGATGTAAGGAAATAAATAATAACTTTATTATTGCCTCTAGGGCATATTTCCTTCTGTTCGGACCTCAGTACCTGAGAGAACCAACTGTGGCAGACACGGAGAGGCTCTTGGCAATCTCGGAAGCAAGAGGGTGACTAGGTTTGCTTGGATCTCTTGATTGCATGCACTGAAAATGAAAAAAACTTCCTGAAGGCTTTACAAGGAAAATATCAGGGTCATGTTAAGAAGCCCACCATCATTCTTGAAGCAGTTGCATCACAGGATCTTTGGATTTGGCATGCACTGGTTTCATAATTACATCAATGTGTTGTTGTTGTTTGCGAGGCTAACTGAATAAAAAGCTCCTCCTTGCCACTATACTATTAATAGACATGAATACAATATGGGCTACTACTTGGTTGACGGAATCTATCCTGCGTGGGCTACCTTTGTCATCACCGTCTCTAACCTAGTTGACCAGAAAAAGGCTCATTTTGTCCAAAGACAAGAGGCAACTAGAAAGGATGTTGAGATGGCATTTGGAGTACTGTAGGACCATTTTGTGGTTGTTCATGGACCTGCTAAACAATGGGATCCGAAGACCTTGTCGGGGGTGATGACATGATGTGTGATCATGCACAACATGATCGTCGAGCATGAAGGTGACGATACTGTCGCAACTCTAGAATCTGAGAACATGGATGATCCTATCCAACTTCTAGACCAGAATCCACTACTAGGAAAAGGCCCACTAATGGCGCACCGGTTTTGCCTACTAATGGCGCACTACCGGTGCGCCATTAGCATCACGCCACTAGAATTTTTTTCTAAGGGCGCACCTGTGGTGCGCCACCCGCCATTAGTATACCCATTAGTATCTGGTATACTAATGGCGCACCACATAGAAGTGCTCCATTAGTAACAATTTTTTTCAAAAAAAAATTCAGCAATTTTTTTAATTTTTTTCTTAATCTCAGGTCACTATGGCTTAATCTCGGGTTAATATGCTTAATCTCAGGTCAAATCGCACTCCATGGTCAAACTTCCCGAAAGGTCACCCATCCTCACACTACTCCAGCCCAAGCACGCTTAAAATCAGAGTTCTATCCAACCCCAGCAACAGCTCACTTCACAGGCACTTGTTGATATATCTAGCATATCAATCTTATTATACCTCGTTGATGTCTAGGACTTTGTTCATGTTCATGTCTATGATGAAATTTTGAAAAATATTTCAAACTTCACGGTCATATTATGTATCATTTTTTGAAAAAAAATTCAAAACCTTTTTTTTGAATTTTTTTGCCTCTAGATCTTGAAAGCCCCGTAACTTTTTTTGTGTTTGGTTTTTGGGGATTTTGAAAATGTTTAACGGGGTTCCCCTAGTTAAATTCGGATGTAACTTTTCGAGTAGATGATTTTTCATATATAAAACTTTTTAATCCGAGTTCGTATGCAAAAGTTGTGCCCATTTTACAACCATTTTACAAATTTCCAGAGAGATTTTGCAAATAAAGTCGAAATTTATATTTGTAAATTTTCCCAACAACTAGACCACATATGACATGGGAAACTTATTTTCTTTTATTTTTTTGACATTTTTATCATTTTTTTTATTTTTTTTAAAACTGAAAAGGCGGTCCGGGGGGGTGCATTCGGTGGAAGCCGGGCAAACTAGTAATGGCGCACCGTGGGGTGGTGCGCCATTAGTAGTTAAACCCACGGTGCGCCATTAATAGTTTTGAAAAAAAAATATAAAAAAATTTGAAATTTTTTTGATTTTTTTTTGAAAAAAACTTAGTGCCATTACTAACAAAACTAGTAATGGCGCACTGTCCACAGGTGCGCCATTACTAACAAATTTTTTTTATTTTTTTTACTTTTTTTTCAAAACTTCTAACGGCGCACTGTGGGTGTGGTGCGCCATTACTATGTCAACTAGTAATGGCGCACCACACCCACGGTGCGCCATTAGTAACAATTTTGTTTTTTATTTTTTTTTACAAAACTTCTAATGGCGCACCGCACACCAGGTATACATTAGTAATATATTTCTAATGGCGTACATGTGTGGTGCGTCATTGCTATATGGTGCGCCATTAGTGTCCATTTCATCTATAGCCGTTTTCCTAGTAGTGATCGGACCACATTTGAAGAGTTTATTCAAATGCATCAACAAATTCGGCACCGAATAACTCACGAGCAGCTGAAGGAGGATCTGATTGAGCATCAATGGGCGGTTAAAGGAGACAGCAATGTTGGGATATAATATTTGAAATTTTTAAAATTTGAACTAGTGTTGCATGTGGCCATTTAAACGTCTGCACTTTATGCATGCGGCTATTTGATCGTGCGGACTTAAAAAATGAGGGAGGCCGGATGTATGCAACTACGATTGGATAGCAGCCTCCTGCATCCATGTCCGCGGACTGGTCCCCCTGTCCACGGACGGATGCGGAAGGAAATTTGTGGGTTGCTGTTGGAGATGCCCTAACGCGTCCTGTAGATTGCACCTTTTCAAAGGTGAGCTCAGGAAAATGTGACGTCACGTGACCATCTTTTTTTACAACTTCTTTAGGGCACCTCCAAAGCAGACCCTCGAACTATCTGTATACGTCCCTCTAGTATCTAACACGGTCACATATTGGTTCAGATGTGTTTTTTCACGCAAACCGAAGACACATTTTTGTGGAGGGGGCGGGGGGCTTTGCGAGTGTCATGGTGATATATCAGACAATGAGTAATAGGGGTACGAAACGAGACTATACCTAGCTATAGCATAAGTGCGACACAAGGTTTTACGAGTCCGGGCCCCTCTTGGTGGAGGTAAAGACCCTACATCTCAAGCTCTGGAGCTGATTGTTTTAATTATGTCTGGATGCTTACGATGGATTGCGAAACCCTATTATGGGTCAAGGGGTTGCTTATATAGAGTGTGCCGGACCCTTGGATGCTAGCACTATGGGGGATTAAAGTTACTTTGATATCTTGCACTAAAACATGGTAACTGACGAACTAAATAGTAGTAGCGCTTGACGTCTCCTGTGAAGGAAATATGCCCTAGAGGCCAATAATAAAGTTATTATTTATTTCCTTATATCATGATAAATGTTTATTATTCATGCTATAATTGTATTAACCGGAAACATAATACATGTGTGAATACATAGACAAACAAAGTGTCACTAGTATGCCTCTACTTGACTAGCTCGTTAATCAAAGATGGTTATGTTTCCTAACCATGAACAAAGAGTTGTTATTTGATTAATGGTCACATCATTAGTTGAATGATCTGATTGACATGACCCATTCCATTAGCTTAGCACCCGATCGTTTAGTATGTTGCTATTGCTTTCTTCATGACTTATACATGTTCCTATGACTATGAGATTATGCAACTCCCGTTTGCCGGAGGAACACTTTGGGTGCTACCAAACGTCACAACGTAACTGGGTGATTATAAAGGAGCATTACAGGTGTCTCCAAAGGTAGATGTTGGGTTGGCGTATTTCGAGATTAGGATTTGTCACTCCGATTGTCGGAGAGGTATCTCTGGGCCCTCTCGTACACATCACATAAGCCTTGCAAGCATTACAACTAATATGTTAGTTGTGAGATGATGTATTACGGAACGAGTAAAGAGACTTGCCGGTAACGAGATTGAACTAGGTATTGGATACCGACGATCGAATCTCGGGCAAGTAACATACCGATGACAAAGGGAACAACGTATGTTGTTATGCGGTCTGACCGATAAAGATCTTCGTAGAATATGTAGGAGCCAATATGGGCATCCAGGTCCCGCTATTGGTTATTGACCAGAGAGGTGTCTCGGTCATGTCTACATAGTTCTCGAACCCGTAGGGTCCGCACGCTTAACGTTCGTTGACGATATAGTACTATGTGAGTTATGTATGTTGGTGACCGAATGTTGTTCGGAGTCCGAGATGAGATCATGGACATGACGAGGAACTCCGGAATGGTCCGGAGATAAAGTTTGATATATATGATAATAGTGTTTGGTCACCGGAAGGGTTCCGGAAATTCACCGGAAGGGGTTCCGGATGTTTCCCGAAATGTTTGGGTACGAGAACACTTTATTTGGGCCAAAGGGGAAAGCCCACAAGGTTTTTGGAAAGCGCAAAAGGAAGTTTTGCGGAGTCCAGGGCCAGACGCCAGGGTCCCTGGCGTCTGGGTCCAGACGCGGGAACCCTGGCGTCTGGCCCTGGAGTCCGAGAAGGACTCTTGCCTTTCGGGTGAAACCGACTTTGTGGAGGCTTTTACTCCAAGTTTCGACCCCAGGGCTCAACATATAAATAGAGGGGCAGGGCTAGCACCAAAGACACATCAAGAAACACCAAGCCGTGTGCCGGCAACCCCGTCCCCTCTAGTTTATCCTCCGTCATAGTTTTCGTAGTGCTTAGGCGAAGCCCTGCGGAGATTGTTCTTCACCAACACCCGTCACCACGCCGTCGTGCTGACGGAACTCTTCCCCGACACTTTGCTGGATCGGAGTCCGGGGATCGTCATCGAGCTGAACATGTGCTAGAACTCGGAGGTGCCGTAGTTTCGGTGCTTGATCGGTCGGGCCGTGAAGACGTACGACTACATCAACCAAGTTAACGCTTCCGTTGTCGATCTACAAGGGTACGTAGATCACACTTTCCCCCTCTCGTTGCTATGCATCACCATGATCTTGCATGTGCGTAGGAATTTTTTTGAAATTACTACGAAACCCAACAGTGGTATCAGAGCCAGGTTATATATGTTGATGTTATTTGCACGAGTAGAACACAAGTGAGTTGTGGGCGATATAAGTCATACTGCTTACCAGCATGTCATACTTTGGTTCGGCGGTATTGTTGGACGAAGCGGCCCGGACCGACATTACGCGTACGCTTACGCGAGACCGGTTCTCCCGACGTGCTTTGCACATAGGTGGCTTGCGGGTGACAGTTTCTCCAACTTTAGTTGAACCGAGTGTGGCTACGCCCGGTCCTTGCGAAGGTTAAAATAGCACCAACTTGACAAACTATCGTTGTGGTTTTGATGCATAGGTAAGATTGGTTCTTGCTTAAGCCCGTAGCAGCCACGTAAAACTTGCAACAACAAAGTAGACGACGTCTAACTTGTTTTTGCAGGGCATGTTGTGATGTGATATGGTCAAGACATGATGCTAAATTTTATTGTATGAGATGATCCTGTTTTGTAACCGAGTTATCGGCAACTGGCAGGAGCCATATGGTTGTCACTTTATTGTATGCAATGCAATCGCGCTGTAATGCTTTACTTTATCACTAAGCGGTAGCGATAGTCGTGGAAGCATGAGATTGGCGAGACGACAACGATGCTACGATGGAGATCAAGGTGTCGCGCCGGTGACGATGGTGATCATGACGGTGCTTCGGAGATGGAGATCACAAGCACAAGATGATGATGGCCATATCATATCACTTATATTGATTGCATGTGATGTTTATCCTTTTATGCATCTTATCTTGCTTTGATTGACGGTAGCATTATAAGATGATCTCTCACTAAATTATCAAGAAGTGTTCTCCCTGAGTATGCACCGTTGCGAAAGTTCTTCGTGCTGAGACACCGCGTGATGATCGGGTGTGATAGGCTCTACGTTCAAATACAACGGGTGCAAAACAGTTGCACACGCGGAATACTCAGGTTATACTTGACGAGCCAAGCCTATACAGATATGGCCTCGGAACATGGAGACCGAAAGGTCGAGCGTGAATCATATAGTAGATATGATCAATATAGTGATGTTCACCAATGAAACTACTCCATCTCACGTGATGATTGGACATGGTTTAGTTGATTCGGATCACGTAATCACTTAGAGGATTAGAGGGATGTCTATCTAAGTGGGAGTTCTTTAAGTAAATTAATTGAACCTAAATTTATCATGAAACTTAGTACCTGATAGTATCTTGCTTGTTTTTGCTTGATTGTAGATAGATGGCTCGTGCTGTTGTTCCATTGAATTTTAATGCGTTCCTTGAGAAAGCAAAGTTGAAAGATGATGGTAGCAATTACACGGACTGGGTCCGTAACTTGAGGATTATCCTCATTGCTGCACAGAAGAATTACGTCCTGGAAGCACCGCTGGGTGCCAGGCCTGCTGCTGGAGCAACACCAGATGTTATGAACGTCTGGCAGAGCAAAGCTAATGACTACTCGATAGTTCAGTGTGCCATGCTTTACGGCTTAGAATCGGGACTTCAACGACGTTTTGAACGTCATGGAGCATATGAGATGTTCCAGGAGTTGAAGTTAATATTTCAAGCAAATGCCCGGATTGAGAGATATGAAGTCTCCAATAAGTTCTATAGCTGCAAGATGGAGGAGAACAGTTCTGTCAGTGAGCATATACTCAAAATGTCTGGGTATAATAATCACTTGATTCAATTGGGAGTTAATCTTCCAGATGATTGCGTCATTGATAGAATTCTCCAATCACTGCCACCAAGCTACAAGATCTTCGTGATGAACTATAATATGCAAGGGATGAATAAGACTATTCCTGAGCTCTTCGCAATGCTGAAAGCTGCGGAGGTAGAAATCAAGAAGGAGCATCAAGTGTTGATGGTCAACAATACCACTAGTTCCAAGAAAAAGGGCAAAGGGAAGAAGAAGGGGAACTTCAAAAAGAACAGCAAGCAAGTTGCTACTCAAGAGAAGAAACCCAAACCTGGACCTAAGCCTGAAACTGAGTGCTTCTACTGCAAGCAGACTGGTCACTGGAAGCGGAACTGCCCAAAGTATTTGGCGGATAAGAAGGATGGCAAGGTGAACAAAGGTATATGTGATATACATGTTATTGATGTGTACCTTACTAATGCTCGTAGTAGCACCTGGGTATTTGATACTGGTTCTGTTGCTAATATTTGCAACTCGAAACAGGGACTACGGATTAAGCGCAGATTGGCTAAGGACGAGGTGACGATGCGCGTGGGAAACGGTTCCAAAGTCGATGTGATCGCAGTCGGCACGCTACCTCTACCACTGCAAGAAATATGTCAACTTATGACCTTCTGTCAGTGACCCTCGAAGAATTGGTCATAAATTTATGACCATTTTAGACCAATTGGTCAAAAGCTGTTCAGGGGGCTCCAAACCCTAAACCATTGCGACCATTTTGGTCAGAAAGGTCATAATTTCCTTACACGAAATGGTCACAAAGCAAACAGTGCTAGTCCGTTGCCTTATTCCTAGTTGTTAATGACCAATATAGATGGTCGATTGTGGTGGGTTGTGATGACTAGGCGCCATCTCATCAGTTTTGCCTATGTGTCATGTCCATGTGGCAGTTTTTGCCCTAGGTTGTGAAGCAACCTATATTTCTATCATTCCCAAAAAAATCTCATAAATTCTTTGGGGCATATCTTCATCAAATATGTAAAAATCCTTCCTTGCCTAGTTCAAAACTAATTCAATAATATTCATTTTCCTATTCTGTTCACAACAACACTTTATGAAGGAAGTGCTATTTATATATTCTTGATTGCCCTCGGAATTTTTGGGCACTCTTTACTATCCAAATATTTACCGCATGACAAAATTCAGCTCCATTTGCCTAGCAAATCTTCCTCGGCAAATTTTCAAAGTTTTTTTCCACCTAGAAGCATTGTGAAGGAAGTATCTTTTTTATATCTCTAAATGACATGAAATGTATACAGTTCCTTCATATTCCCAAATTATCACCCTCCTCCAAATTGTAGTTCAGTCAAATCATCTATGTGAGCCCAGGTTCAATTTATATTTTATGGCCAAATTGGCACATTGCAAAGCAAGTGTTATATAGACCCCTCCTATTACCCTCAAACTTTTTGGACACTCTTCCATACCCAAATCATTGTCACATGATAATATTCAGCTCAATTTTCCTAGTAAATCTTTCTCAGGAAATTTCCAAAGTTTCTACCTCAAGAGAAGCTTTGTGAAGTAAGTACTAGCTAGGCTTACCCAAATGATCTAAAAATTTACCAGCGCATGACCATACCAATGTAACTTACCTACACCAATTTTTAGCTTATTTCATTCATCCAATCTCTCTCACTAGTTTTCCCAAGTTTTTGTCCATAGAAGAGCATTGTGAAGGAAGTACTACTTTGGCACGTCAAAATGATATCAATTTTCTACAATGCTTTCCTATGCCCAAATAACCATCCTCCACCAAATTTCAGCTCAATCCATTCATTATTTTGAGCCCAGCTTCAACATTCATATTTTTGTCCAGTGTGGTACTTTGCAAAGCAAGTACCACCTAGGCTCCTCCTTTTGAGGTGAAAATTTGTGAATACATTCTCCTTAGTAGATGATCATCCTCGGCCAAAACTCATGCCCATTGGCCATGTGCATTTCCCGTACCGCTAATCAAACACTTGGCTGCTAATTCATGTTTGAGCATCGATCGGTCTCCTCGTGAGAATCTTATATTGTAAATTTCTTCCTAGCACCAACCTGGGGAGTGCCCAACCCACTAGACATGCCTAGGCCGCCCAGAACACATGGCAACATTACGGTCACGCGGTGACCACGTGACGGGCATGCGAGTTTACGCGCTCTAGAGTTGGGGCCCTCAGCCACCGCCCAAACCTCGACGTATCGCCACCAAACCATGTATTTATGATTAAATAGGTCCTTATGTACCTAGAAATGATTTTTGGAAAAAATAAATAGCAAACTATGAGGCAGCTGCAGTTCAAATTTGACCCGCTTCCAGCTGAATCGGCGGAAATTTGTCTTTTTCACGAGAGGTGGATCAAAACTTTTTACACCCAACCATTTTGTCAATTGTGCATTAAATATGGCCTAGTATTTTAGAAAAATGATTTGGTCCAATTTTGCAACAATTATTTTGGAGGTCCTTCACAAAAAACCTCCTTTCGGGCACTCGAAAAATGGAAAATGGTTTTTTTGTCCAAAGAAAATGAAAACTTCCTTAGGCAACATTGTTTGCCATTCCAATATGCACCCTTGTGCACAATATGAGATCATTTGAACAAACTATGCCATGAATGTGGCCATAAGATTGATCATTTGGCTTGAAAGCCATTGATCTCCACACGTGATAGCTCGTTTCTGAGAACACTTTTTTAAAATAATTGCCGTATTACAAGTTTGTTATTTTTCCTAGGAACTTGGCCACATATGATGACACAATGCGAAGGTTTCCCAGTTTTTTGATTTTTTTTGAATTTTTTATGCCCGTTTCAAAATGCGGTCAAAACGGCGGGAATGACCGTTCCTAGCTAGTGGTTGAATCTTGGAAATTTTTTGGTGTTTCTCTGATTAAATAGATACTTATGTAACTAGAAATGATTTTTGGAAAAAATAAATAGCAAACTACGAGGTAGCTACAGTTCAAATTTGACCCGCTTCCTACTAAATCAGCGGGAATTTGTCTTTTTCACCAGAGGTGGATCAAAACTTTTTACACCCGACCATTTGGTCAATTGTGCATTATATATAGCCTAGTATTTTATAAAATTGATTTGGTACAATTTTGCAACAAATATATGGTAGGCCCTTCACAAAAAAACTCATTTTGGGCAATCGAAAAAATGGAAAACCGATTTTTCGTCCAAAGAAAATAAAAGATTCCTTAGGTAAAATTGTTTGCCATTCCAGGATGCACCCTTGTGCACGATATGAGGTCATTTGAGTAGACTATGCCAAGAATGTGACCATAAGATTGACTATTTAAGTAGACTTTTTAAAAGTAATTATCGTGTTAGAAGTTTGTTTTTTCCTAGACACTAGATCACACAATGCAAAGGCTTTCCATTTTTTGATTTCTTTAATTCTTTATGCCAATTTCAAAACGCGATTAAAACCATGGGCATAACCATTCGTAGCTGCAGATGGAATCTTACAAAACTTAAATGGCCAAAAAGGCTAGAACGATTGGAAATGCATACAAGTTGGTTATCATCATCCATAAAATGTGGTGTAACTTGAGTGAAAATTTTAGTGGTTCCATTTTGCAAAATATTATTGGTAGTTGCTTCATAAACCCCTTTGTTTTTAGCACTTAAAGACTATATTTTAAATTACAGCCATAGTCTTCAACCAATCAGGACGTCTCTCCCGGATCACCCTACCGTAGGCGATCTGAACCGTCTGATCGTCCCT
>NW_024113493.1:0-9475 GCF_003073215.2 Triticum urartu
TAGTAGCGAGGGTTATAAACCTGCGCTACTACTAAGTTTTTACCCCTCGCTACTACTAAGAGGTCTCAACCGTGCCCCTCCGGGACATGCCATAGTAGTAGCGAGGGGTAAAATCCCTCGCTACTACTAAAGGTCCCATTTTGAAACTCTACCCCCCCTGTGGATCGCCTTTTCGGTTTTGTAAAAAGCAAAAGAAAATGATAAAAACTTCAAAAATTAAAATCCTTCGAGATGTAGTTATGTTACTACATCTACTAGTTAGGAAAATTTAAAAACTTAAATTTGGACATGTTTTGCAAAAAGTGTAGGGAAAATGTAAAACGGCTATAACTTTTGCATACGATGTTAGAAAAAAACGTATAATATATCAAAATGTTTCAAAAATTAAAATCCTTCGAGATGTAGTTATGTTACTACATCTACTAGTTAGGAAAATTTAAAAACTTAAATTTGGACATGTTTTGCAAAAAGTGTAGGGAAAATGTAAAACGGCTATAACTTTTGCATACGATGTCAGAAAAAAACGTATAATATATCAAAATGTTCAGCACGAAAATCCGCATACGATGGAGACCGCCTACGGCCTGTTTGCAAATTTTTAGAATCCTCAAATTCTAAAAGGAAAAAAAGTTATGCTCAAATTTCAGTTTTTTTAATTTTGGTCAAATCTGGTCAAACTGTGGTCAAACTACTTATTCAAGAAGTATTAGTGTTACTAAATAATTATTCAAGAATATTAGTGTTACTAAATAATTATTTCAGTTTTTTGGAATTTTGGTCAAATCTGGTCAAACTGTGGTCAAACTTTGGTCAAAATGTGGTCAAACTCCTTATTCAAGAAATATTAGTGTTACTAAATAATTATTGTTTTTTAGAACAATAGTTTTAAACTCAAACAGCGAAATGTGTGACTTCATGCTCAAGCTAAACTCCCGAGGGTTAATAGGATTGACATCTTACTATTGTCAGGAAAACAACAAGTGCAGACTTGGAATCGAGGGAGAATAGAACCCGGAAGTTAAGCGTGCTCAGGCTGGAGTAGTGAGAGGATGGGTGACCGTTCGGAAGTTAGATGATTTGGAATGATGAGGGGTGATTAGAGATTAAATTGAGCAGCGATGAGGTGATTAGAGATTAGAGGTTAAAATAATTCAGAAATTTGAAAATTCAGCAAAAAATTCGAAAAAAATTCCGCGGGTTAGTAGTAGCGCGGGTTTTTACCCACGCTACTACTAATGGACGTAGTAGTAGCGCGGGTGGCACCCGCGCTGCTGCTATACGTTAGCTGTAGCGCCGGCCCCCGCGCTGCTATAGGCCCAAAACCCGCGCTGCTGCTAGGCTTTTCCCTAGTAGTGAAGTGATGCTTAACCAAAACCATGTCTTCAAGTGAAGACTATGAGAGCGAATCTTGTCCAGAGTCGGACAAGTCAGCTTTGCTTGTAGCCCAAGTAAAGTTGTCGTGAGTTTGAAATCTGACCGTTGGAACACGTGTCAGTTCCTTAGTGACCCAGGGTCATTTCGGACAAATCAGGTCGGGTTGCCTAGTGGCTATAAATAGCCCACCCCCTACAACCATAAACGTGTTGCTCAGAGTTAGATACGGCTTTTGTCGTTTGAGAGCAACCCACCTCGAAGCCTTTGAGAGAGAATTCCTTGCGAGGATAAAGCCCAGTTTTGAAGACTTTCATAAAAATCGCCTATTCACCCCCCCTCTAGTCGATATAACGCACTTTCAATTGGTATCAGAGCAAGGTACTCCCTTGTTCTGTGTGATTCGGTTTAACCACCTGGAGTTTTAGCTATGTCGACTGCAGAGGAAAGTCTCCGCTGCGTGCCCCGTCTTCGATGGAACTGAATATCCCTACTGGAAGAATAAGATGCGCATGCATCTTGAAGCCATTGATGTCGACCTATGGTATGTCGTCAAGAACGGCGTTCCCAAGGCTGGAGAAGGTGTCACTGCTGCTGACGTCAAGAAGTTCGTTCAACTGGACTCTACTGCCAAGAATATCATCTGTGGTCATCTGACCAAAGGACAGTATGGCCGTGAGTGCTTTGGAAACATCTAAGCTAGTCTGGGACTGGCTCTCCAAGGTCAACGAAGGCGTCTCAACAGAGAGATCAGAGAATCAGTGTCCTTCGCAACCTCTTCAACCGCTTCAAGAAATGACAATGAGAATGTCCAGCTCACGTTTGATCGACTCACTGACATCACAAATGAGCTTCAAGCCCTCGGCGCTACTGAGATCACCAAGCATGAAGTCGTCAAGACACTACTGAGATCACTTGACAGTTCGTTTGACACCCTAGCCCTGATGATTCAAGAACGTCCTGATTTCAAGACACTCGATCCGTCTGACATACTTGAGAGGCTCAACACACATGAGTTTCAGCTTTCTGAGAAAAGAGATATCTACGGTCCAAACTACGGGCGAACTCGTGCCTTGAAGGCAAAAGCTGTCTCCTCATCTGAAGAAGAATCTGACAGCAGTTCTGATGATCCTGAAGACATTGGAAAGGAGCTTTCTATGCTTATGAAGAAGTTCCAAAAATTCACCAAGAAGAAAGGCTTCAGAAAGTCTTCCCGATCAAGCTCAAGAAATGATGAAGCTTCTGCTCATGACTACAAGAAGAAAACATGTCACAAGTGCAAGAAACTTGGCCACTTCATCTCTGAGTGTCCGCAGTGGGACAATGAGAACAAAAAGAAGAAGAAGAGCAAGGAATATGACTCTGACGACAAGAAGAAGAAGAAATACTCAAAATCTTCTTCCAAGTCTTCCTCAAAGTCTTCATCACACAAGAAGAGCTCATCTGGCAAGGCACATGCATTTGTTGGCAAGGAAATGGATTCAGAGGAGGAGTCCGCTTCTGAGGAGGCGGAGGTGGAGTCTGAGGAGGAGTCTTCTGGCGTTGCAAGTCTGGCTACAATACGTTGCCAAGTCCATCTTCAACACTGAAGACAATGACTTCATCACCGACACCGATGCAAATGACAAGGACTACTCCGCTCCTACCTACTGCTTCATGGCACGCGGTGCCAAGGTAAACACACGCACTACTCACTATCAAACATCTAGTGAAGATGACTCTGATTGTGGTTCAAGACCCAGCTACAAAACACTTGCTAAAATTGCAACTGAACAACAGAAAGCTATGGAACATATTCAAAAACTGTTAGACAAAAGCGATGATCTGTTAGGCACTGAAATGACTCGATCTGAGTCCTTAATTGAAGACATAAAAATCTTCACGTTAAGTATGAGGAACTTGAAAGTCGTCATGAAACGCTCTCAACAACTCATGAAAAGCTTTCCTATGATTATCTTCAAAGGAAGCAAGATCTTGAGAAATTGAGAGCGGCTCATGAAGATCTTCAAAAGGAAAACGAGTCACTTCGCGCCGAACAGATCAGTTCCGCTCAGGAAGGATTTGAACACCATGTCTTAAATGCATCGAGCGTGATAATGCTACTTCTGTTGCTTAATGTTCTACTGCTGGTACTGTTGCAATATCTTCAACTATTGATGTGGGAACTAACCCCTCTGCTGAGGATACCACTGCTATTGCTGATGAGAATGCTAGGTTGAAGACATTGCTTGAAACAGGGATGTACAAAAGTCTTAAAGGGCATCAGACACTATGTGATGTCCTCAAAAGGCAGATCCTGAACCGAAACCCGAGGAAAGAGGGTGTTGGGTTCGTAAGGAAAATGAATGCTTATGGCTCTTACTGGAAACCTGAGCAGTACCCGAAAACCACATGGGTTGCTGCAAAGGAATCTTCAGCAGATCCATCCACTCTATCGGGCTTCACTTGTGCTAACCCCATTTTCATTGATGAATCCTTTGATGCAAACTATAAACTGTTTAAGAATCAGAATGGTGAAGTGTTTGCCAGGTACATTGGTACTAACTGCAGGAATGGACCGCCTATGAAGAAGATCTGGGTTCCGAAAAAGTGTCTGGAGAATCTTCCTGTGAATGTCATCATGACACCACAGTGAAGAAGACAAACCCCAGACCACAGGCTTCATACGGTCCAAAGGCTTCATACAGACAGAGGACTCACCTGAGTCGCACTAACGCAAATGTTTTGCAGGGAAACCATACTCAGGCCTATGAATATGAGCGCGGTTCATCAACCGCCATGTTCATAAGACCAAGAACTATTCTGCTTATTCTTATGAGTACTATTGTCCGCCTGCAAGACTTTTTGCTAGGGCTCCAAAGCCAAAGTTCTCAGACGCTGCACTTAGACTTATTGCTTCTAAGCCACCCTTGAAGATGTGGGTGGCTAAGAAAGCTTAACTCTCTTTTGCAGGGAAAGGTCTCCAGCAGAAAACCAAAATCGTCTGACGCTATTGCTGGGGACCTTAAACATCTTGTAGGGCGCAAGATCAAATGCCCGAATGGTCTTACTATGTACTTCGTTCCTGAATCGCTTGCTACTCTCCCTATCAGTCCTAATCTGGATCTAAGCTTTCATAACCCACTGGTTCGTCAAATGTTTTTGCTTCACAATTCTCTTCGTGAAGCCTATCCCCCTAACTGCACTGTAGGGTACGACACCAACAGCTTCAGAATGGATTATTGATAGTGGGTGTATCAATCACATGACTGGCAAGAGAAGCCTCCTTATGGACTCAACCTTACGTCCATCCAACAAAAGTCACATCACATTTGCTGACACTAGTAAAAGTAAGGTATTGGGTCTAGGTAGAGTTGCAATCTCAAAGGATCAACACATGGATAAAGTCATGCTTGTTGAATCCCTTGGCTTCAACGTAATGTCTGTCTCAATGCTTTGCGATTTAAACATGATTGTGATGTTTGGAAAATATAGTTGCCTTGTTCTAATGGAATCTAACAAGTCTCTAGTGTTTGAAGGGTATCAGAAAGATGATTTGTACGTGGTAGATTTCTCAGCAGGACCACAGCTTACCGTATGTCTTCTAGCAAAAGCTTCAGAATGCTGGCTCTGGCATCGGAGGCTAGGGCATGCTGGCATGAGGAACCTGCACACCCTTGCAAAGAAGAAGCATGTCATAGGCATCGAGGGCGTCAAGTTCAATAAAGATCACTTATGCAGTGCCTGTGAAGCAGGAAAGATGACGAGGGCCAAGCATCCCTCGAAGACAATCATGATAACGACTCGACCCTTCGAACTACTCCACATGGATCTTTTCGGTCTCACTCATTACTCAACTCTTACTACTACTGCTTGTCTCTATGGCTTTGTCATTGTTGATGATTATTCTAGATATACTTGGGTGCACATAATCCACAAGACTGAAGTGCAGGATGTCTTCAGACGCTTCGCCAATCGAGCAATGAACAACTATGGCGCCAAGATAAAGCACATCAGAAGTGACAATGGCACTGAATTCAAGAACACTGGCCTTGATACATATCTTGATACCTTTGGGCATCACACATGAATTCTCAGCCCGGTACACGCCACAGCAGAATGGTCGTCGAACGCAAGAACAGAACACTCATTGAGATGGCCAGAACAATGCTAGATGAATACAAGACTCCAAGAAAATTCTGGCCTGAAGCCATTGATACTGCATGCCATACAATCAATCGTGTTTATCTTCACAAGCTTCTGAACAAGACATCTTATGAGCTCCTTACTGGCAAGAAGCCAAATGTCAGTTACTTCAGAGTATTTGGCGCCAGGTGCTGGATCAAGGATCCACATCACACTTCAAAATTTGCACCAAAAGCACATGAGGGTTTTATGCTTGGATATGGAAAGGATTCGCACTCCTACAGAGTCTTCAATCTCTTCATTATAAAGTGGTTGAAACAGTGGATGTGTGGTTCGATGAGACTAACGGCTCACAAAGAGAGCACCTGCCAAATGTGCTAGATGAAGTTCCATCCAGTGAATCAATCAAACTTATGGGAACTGGAGAAATCATACCTTCTGAAGCTCAACCTGAAGAGGAACTTATCATCTCCGCACCTGATCAACCTGAAGACAATGCTCAGCCTGAAGACAATCCCTAACAATGACAATGATCAGCAAGAGCAAAATCTTCGCCCTGTACATCCTCGTGTTGCCAATGAAGTGCAGATTGAGAGAATAATTGATAGCATCAATGCACCTGGTCCGCTCACTCGTTCAAGGGCAACACAGCTAGCAAATTTCTGTGGGCACTTCGCATTCGTCTCAATATCAGAACCCAAGAAAGTTGAAGAAGCCTTCATGGAACCTGAATGGATTCAAGCTATGCAAGAAGAGCTTCAACAGTTTGAGCTGAATAATGTATGGGAACTGGTTAAGCGTCCTGATCCTCGGAAGCACAATATAATAGGCACCAAATGGATATACCGCAACAAGCAAGATGAGCATGGTCAAGTTGTCAGAAACAAAGCTCGTCTCGTTGCTCAAGGATATACTCAAGTGGAAGGCATTGACTTCGATGAAACATTTGCTCCTGTGGCTAGACTTGAAGCCATACGCATACTGCTGGCCTATGCAAATCATCATAACATACTTCTATATCAAATGGATGTGAAGAGCGCCTTTCTCAATGGCAAGATTGAAGAAGAAGTGTATGTTGCACAACCGCCTGGCTTTGAAGATCCAAAACATCCTGACATGGTATACAAGCTCAACAAGGCACTGTATGGCCTCAAACAAGCCCCTCGGGCTTGGTATGACACACTCAAATACTTCCTGAAGAGCAAAGGCTTCATACCTGGTTCCCTCGACCCCACTCTCTTCACGAAGACATATGATGGTGAACTGTTTGTATGCCAAATATATGTGGATGACATTATCTTCGGCTGCACCAATCAGAAGTATAGTG
This sequence comes from Triticum urartu, assembly GCF_003073215.2. NCBI lineage: Eukaryota > Viridiplantae > Streptophyta > Magnoliopsida > Poales > Poaceae > Triticum > Triticum urartu. The sequence continues at coordinate 6,824 of NW_024113493.1, forward strand.
AAGAGTTTGGATATATGATGCAAGAGCAATATCAGATGTCCATGATGGGAGAGCTGAAGTTCTTCCTCGGTCTTCAAATACGACAGCAACGCAACGGCATCTTCATATCTCAAGAGAAGTATCTCAAAGATTGCCTGAAGAAGTTCGGTATGCAAGACTGCAAAGGCTTCACGACGCCAATACCAGCCAAGCATCATCTGGGTCCTGACGACAATGGTAAAGGGTTTGACCAAAAGGTATACCGCTCCATGATTGGTTCTTTGCTTTATCTATGTGCATCTAGGCCAGATATCATGCTTAGTGTTTGCATGGTTGCTCGATTCCAAGCGGCACCAAAGGAGTCGCATCACTTAGCTGTGAAGCGAATTCTTCGATATTTGGCTCACACCCCAACTCTAGGATTATGGTATCCAAAGGGCTCAGAGTTTGATCTAGTTGGATTCTCAGATGCTGATTATGCTGGTGACAAAGTTGATCGCAAGTCTACATCAGGCACATGTCATTTTCTGGGACGATCACTTGTCTGTTGGTCTTCAAAGAAGCAGAACTGTGTATCTCTCTCCACTGCTGAATCTGAATACATTGCTGCTGGATCTTGCTGCACTCAGCTTCTGTGGATGAAGCAAACACTCAAGGACTATGGCATTCATCTGAAGCAAGTGCCACTCTACTGCGACAACGAAAGCGCCATCAAGATTGCCAACAACCCAGTTCAGCACTTGAAGACAAAGCACATTGAAATTCGTCATCACTTTCTCAGAGATCATGTTGTGAAGGACGATATTGATATCATACACATCAATACTGAAGAGCAATTGGCAGATATCTTCACCAAGCACTTGGATGAGAAGAGATTTTGCTAGTTACGGTGTGAGCTAAATATCCTGGAATCCTCAAATGTCCTGTGATCAGGCACACATCCTAACTATGCATATTGATGACTTAGATGTGCAACACACGAAGTAAAGTATATCTTCAATCAATGAAGACATACATTCTAAGTGTGAATACATTAATGTGGAATTTGACTTCGGAGCGCCACGATAATTGTGCGCCTGTGTCTGGTCTAATACTTCCTATACGGTGGGTAACGCCACCACCAAATGTTCTGTTTGAAGTGTTTCACTCATGGCGTTACATTTGCTATGTCTTCACATTTGGTTTGGCTTCAATCTCAACATGTCTTCATGATTATCTTCACTATGTTGATTATATATATATACTAGTGTTCTGTCCTCTACAGCATTCACTTATAGCTATGTCTTCTTGTTGAATCTTTTGAACTAAGTGAATGTGATCGGACCCTAACCTCTCTATGCTTTCTATCTCAAACTCTATCTCTCCAAATCATATGCATTCTATTGAAACTGTCGAATGTCTTCTCTGCGTCCTTGTCAGCAGAAGATACAGAGACAACCATTAAGTCCGTTTTCAATGCTCATTCCTCCACATGAAATCCGGAGAAGTAGGAACGACCACCCGACAATCCAGGCGTGTGTGGGACGTGGAAAAAACCCCAAAATTCCGCATAATCGCCACGTGTTCCTCAGATGCGAATCGCCAGGGGCACCTGAGTAATAGCACAGTGCCGCCCCTGTCCCTATAAATACACGCCTCACCACAATCATTATCTCTTCTTCCACTCTCACACGAACCCTAGCGCCACCGCTAGCTCTCGACGACGCCGGCGAAGAAGCACTTCGCTGCCGCAACCTCTCCAACGCCGTCTTCACGCCGACCGCGGACATCGTCCTCTCCGCCGTCGCCGTAGGTGTCCTCCGTCGCCAAGTTAGGGCACGGAAGATCGAACTGCTCGGCCTCATCTTACACTCCGTCTAGCAGTTCTTAGTGTGGTAAATAAAACTTCCTCTTTTTACAGCACCATTGATCCTATGGATTTGTCACTTTCTACCACAAGCAGTTTCTGTTCACACAAGCTAGATCTCTCTCATACTGCATCTCATAACATGCCTAGTATATTCACTTGTGCTTCACAAAGTAGTTAGATTCCTCACTTGTACTGATCCGTGGATTCGTACAAATCTAGAACCAACTTCTTATCTATGAGTGAATGTCTTCGCACGATGAGGTCAATGTCTTCTAAACTGATTTATCTTCAAAATCTTCTGAGAATGCATATGACCTCTTCCCCTTCCCTCGCACCTTAATGCTGTCACAGGTACATGTCCGTGGGAGAATCCTTTGGTTCTCATAGTCTGCATTCATTTGCAGAATTCTTACAGCATCACATAAATTCTCCCGAAGCCAGTTCCTGTTGGTCCAGCAAACGAAAACCTTTGAAGCCTTTGAACGTCTTGAAGCCTTTCAAGTTAAAGTTTATGGCTTCAGAGAAAGCAGCAAGGAAGGGTGGCAGAAAGCGTCGTGGTGAGACCTCCAGAGATCTGCCAGATGAACTCTCAGAAATGTACAAGACAGATCCTGAAGAGGATTACAGTAGCGCAAGACCCGAATCCAATGGATTCGAAGATATTGGGCAGAACAATGGTTCAAATACAGATTTGTGACCCAGGAATATGCTGAGAAAAATGCCATCAAGAGACCGTGGGGAGACATCCTATACAAGAATCTTCAACCCAGGTCCAGAGATGAAGCCATTGAACAAGGCTTCTATCCCTGCATGATCCTTCTCTG